>NW_027464678.1:470000-477500 GCF_043290135.1 Rhipicephalus microplus
CACTTAGTGAGATGCAGTGTTTTCACCATTACAAGTCGGGAACTGCGATATCTAATGTGAAAGCGCTTGCAAACGTCGTTAGGTTAGGTTAGGTTAGGTTAGGTTAGGTTTGGTTAGGTTAGGTTAGGTTAGGTTAGGGTATGTTAGGTAAGGTTTGGTTAGGTTAGGTTAGGTTAGGTTGGGTTAGGTAAGGTTAGGTTAGGTTAAGATATGAACCGCGCTAAAACCGCATTAAACAATGTCACTTAGTGAGATGTAGTGTTTTTCAACATTACAAGTCGGGAACTACGATATCTAATGTGAAAGCGCATGAAACCGTCGTAATCTTGTGGAAAACATTATAAAGTGGCGATTAAAACGTTTTCTAACGATAGAAGTGCGAAGGTTAGGTTAGGTTAGGTTAGTTAAGCTAGGTAGCGTCGTGAAACTACCAAAAACGACGTCATCTAACGAAATAGTGTTGTTTTATTGCGAGTACGAAACTGCGATAGGTAAAATGTTGTGAAAGCACACAAAACGGCATGAACAAGCCAAATACTGCGTGTTGTACCGTTACAAGTGCGAAAGTGCTATGTTGTGACATTCTCGGTAAAGCGCATGCAAGTATCGTGAAACCTTAAAGAACGATGTCATTTAGCGAGATACAGCGTTCTGTACTGTAATAAGTTGGTGAGAAACTGTGAGGTCAAGCAAATATCGTAATTGTGAACGAAACAGTGTAATTGAGCGTCTTTAGATACAAGTACGAATGTTAGGTTAGGTTAAGATATGAACCGTCGTAAAACCGCATTAAACAATGTCAATTACTGAGATGCAGTGTTTTTCACCATTAAAAGTGGGGAACTGCGATATTTAATGTGAAAGTGCTTGCAACCGTCGTTAGGTTAGGTTAGGTTAGGTTAGGTTAGGTTTGGTTAGGTTAGGTTAGGTTAGGTTAGGTTAGATTAGGTTAGGTTGGGTTGAGTTGGGTTAGGTTAGGTTACGTTAGGTTAGGTTAGGTCAGGTAAGGTTAGGTTACGTTAGAATAGGTTAGGTTAGGTTAGGTTACGTTAGGTTAGGTTAAGTTAGGTTAGGTTAGGTTTGGTTAGCTTAGGTTAGGTTAGCTTAGGTTAGGTTAGGTTGGGTTGGGTTGGGTTAGGTTGGGTTAGGTTAGGTTAGGTTAGGTTAGGTTGGGTTAGGTTAGTTTAGGTTAGGTTAGGTTAGGTTGGGTTGGGTTGGGTTTGGTTAGGTTAGGTTAGGTTAGGTAAGGTTAGGTTAGGTTAGGTTAGGTTACGTTAGGTTAAGGTATGAACCGTCGTAAAACCGCATTAAACAATGTCACTTAGTGAGATGCAGTGTTTTTCATCTTTACAAGTTGGGAACTGTGATATCTAATGTGAAAGCGCTTGAAACCGTCATAATGTTGTAGAAAGCAATGTAAAGTAGCGAGTAAAACGTTTTCTAACGATAGAAGTGCGAAGGTTATGTTAGGTTGAGTTATGTTAGTTTAAGCTAGGTAGCGTCGTGAAACCACCAAAAACGACGTCATCTAACGAGATAGTGTTGTTTTATTGCGAGTACGAAACTGCGATAGGTAAAATGTTGTGAAAGCACACAAAACGGCATGAACAAGCCAAATACTGCGTGTTGTACCGTTACAAGTGCGAAAGTGCTATGTTGTGACATTCTCGGTAAAGCGCATGCAAGTATCGTGAAACCTTAAAGAACGATGTCATTTAGCGAGATACAGCGTTCTGTACTGTAATAAGTTGGTGAGAAACTGTGAAGTCAAGCAAATATCGTAATTGTGAACGAAACAGTGTAATTGAGCGTCTTTAGATACAAGTGCGAATGTTAGGTTAGGTTGACATATCAACCGTCGTAAAACCGCATTAAACAATGTCACTTAGTGAGATGTGTTTTTACACATTACAAGTCGGGAACTACGATATCTAATGTGAAAGCGCATGAAACCGTCGTAATCTTGTAGAAAACATTATAAAGTGGCGAGTAAAACGTTTTCTAACGATAGAAGTGCGAAGGTTAGGTTAGGTTAGGTTAGTTAAGCTAGGTAGCGTCGTGAAACTACCAAAAACGACGTCATCTAACGAGATAGTGTTGTTTTATAGCGAGTATTAAACTGCGATATGTGAAATGTTGTGAAAGCACACAAAACGGCATGAACAAGCCAAATACTGCGTGTTCTACCGTTACAAGTGCGAAACTGCTATATTGTGATATTCTCGTTAAATCGCATGCAAGCATCGTGAAACCTTAAAGAACAATGTCATTTAGCGAGATACAGCGTTCTGTACTGCAATAAGTTGGTGAAAAACTGTGAGGTCAAGCAAATATCGTAATTGTGAACGAAACAGTGTAATTGAGCGTCTTTAGATAACAAGTGCGAATGTTAGGTTAGGTTGACATATCAACCGTCGTAAAACCGCATTAAACAATGTCACTTAGTGAGATGTAGTGTTTTTCAACATTACAAGTCGGGAACTACGATATCTAATGTGAAAGCGCATGAAACCGTCGTAATCTTGTAGAAAACATTATAAAGTGGCGAGTAAAACGTTTTCTAACGATAGAAGTGCGAAGGTTAGGTTAGTTAAGCTAGGTAGCGTCGTGAAACTACCAAAAACGACGTCATCTAACGAGATAGTGTTGTTTTATAGCGAGTATTAAACTGCGACAGGTGAAATGTTGTGAAAGCACACAAAACGGCATGAACAAGCCAAATACTGCGTGTTCTACCGTTACAAGTGCGAAACTGCTATATTGTGATATTCTCGTTAAATCGCATGCAAGCATCGTGAAACCTTAAAGAACGATGTCATTTAGCGAGATACAGCGTTCTGTACTGCAATAAGTTGGTGAAAAACTGTGAGGTTATGCAAATATCGTAATTGTAAACGAAACAGTGTAATAGAGCGTTTTTCAATACAAGTACGAATGTTAGGTTAGGTTAAGATATGAACCGTCGTAAAACCGCATTAAACAATGTCACTTAGTGAGATGCAGTGTTTTTCACCATTACAAGTTGGGAACTGCGATATCTAATGTGAAAGCACTTGCAAACGTCGTTAGGTTAGGTTAGGTTAGGTTAGGTTACGTTAGGTTAGGTTTGGTTACGTTAGGTTAGGTTAGGTTATGTTAGGTTAGGTTGGGTTAGGTTAGGTTAGGTTACGTTAGGTTAAGGTATGAACCGTCGTAAAACCGCAATAAACAATGTCACTTAGTGAGATGCAGTGTTTTTCACCTTTACAAGTTGGGAACTGCGATATCTAATGCGAAAGCGCTTGAAACCATCGTAATGTTGTAGAAAGCAATGTAAAGTAGCGAGTAAAACGTTTTCTAACGATAGAAGTGCGAAGGTTATGTTAGGTTGAGTTATGTTAGTTTAAGCTAGGTAGCGTCGTGAAACCACCAAAAACGACGTCATCTAACGAGATAGTGTTGTTTTATTGCGAGTACGAAACTGCGATAGGTAAAATGTTGTGAAAGCACACAAAACGGCATGAACAAGCCAAATACTGCGTGTTGTACCGTTACAAGTGTGAAAGTGCTATGTTGTGACATTCTCGGTAAAGCGCATGCAAGTATCGTGAAACCTTAAAGAACGATGTCATTTAGCGAGATACAGCGTTCTGTACTGTAATAAGTTGGTGAGAAACTGTGAGGTCAAGCAAATATCGTAATTGTGAACGAAACAGTGTAATTGAGCGTCTTTAGATACAAGTGCGAATGTTAGGTTAGGTTGACATATCAACCGTCGTAAAACCGCATTAAACAATGTCACTTAGTGAGATGTAGTGTTTTTCAACATTACAAGTCGGGAACTACGATATCTAATGTGAAAGCGCATGAAACCGTCGTAATCTTGTAGAAAACATTGTAAAGTGGCAAGTAAAACGTTTTCTAACGATAGAAGTGCGAAGGTTAGGTTAGGTTAGGTTAGTTTAAGCTAGGTAGCGTCGTGAAACTACCAAAAACGACGTCATATAACGAGATAGTGTTGTTTTATAGCGAGTATTAAACTGCGATATGTGAAATGTTGTGAAAGCACACAAAACGGCATGAACAAGCCAAATACTGCGTGTTCTACCGTTACAAGTGCGAAACGGCTATATTGTGATATTCTCGTTAAATCGCATGCAAGCATCGTGAAACCTTAAAGAACAATGTCATTTAGCGAGATACAGCGTTCTGTACTGCAATAAGTTGGTGAAAAACTGTGAGGTTATGCAAATATCGTAATTGTGAACAAACAGTGTAATAGAGCGTTTTTCAATACAAGTACGAATGTTAGGTTAGGTTAAGATATGAACCGTCGTAAAACCGCATTAAACAATGTCAATTACTGAGATGCAGTGTTTTTCACCATTAAAAGTGGGGAACTGCGATATTTAATGTGAAAGCGCTTGCAACCGTCGTTAGGTTAGGTTAGGTTAGGTTAGGTTAGGTTAGGTTAGGTTAGGTTTGGTTAGGTTAGGTTAGGTTAGGTTAGGTTAGGTTGGGTTAGGTTAGGTTAGGTTAGGTTACGTTTGGTTAGGTTACGTTAGGTTAGGTTAGGTTAGGTTACGTTAGGTTAGGTTAGGTAAGGATAATTTGGTTAGGTTAGGTAAGGTTAGGTTAGGTTAGGTTAGGTTGGGTTGGGTGTTGTTGGGTTGGGTTGGGTTGGGTTAGGTTGGGTTAGGTTAGGTTAGGTTACGTTAGGTTAGGTTAGGTTAGGTTACGTTAGGTTATGTTAGGTTAGGTTAGGTTACGTTAGGTTAGGTTAGGTCAGGTAAGGTTAGCTTACGTTAGAATAGGTTAGGTTAGGTTACGTTAGGTTAGGTTAAGTTAGGTTAGGTTAGGTTTGGTTAGGTTAGGTTAGGTTAGCTTAGGTTAGGTTAGGTTGGGATGGGTTGGGTTAGGTTGGGTTAGGTTAGGTTAGGTTAGGTTAGGTTGGGTTAGGTTAGTTTAGGTTAGGTTAGGTTAGGTTAGGTTAAGTTGGGTTGGGTTAGGTTAGGTTAGGTTAGGTAAGGTTAGGTTAGGTTAGATTAGGTTAGGTTAAGGTATGAACCGTCGTAAAACCGCATTAAACAATGTCACTTAGTGAGATGCAGTGTTTTCACCATTACAAGTCGGGAACTGCGATATCTAATGTGAAAGCGCTTGCAAACGTCGTTAGGTTAGGTTAGGTTAGGTTAGGTTTGGTTAGGTTAGGTTAGGTTAGGTTAGGGTATGTTAGGTAAGGTTTGGTTAGGTTAGGTTAGGTTAGGTTGGGTTAGGTAAGGTTAGGTTAGGTTAAGATATGAACCGCGCTAAAACCGCATTAAACAATGTCACTTAGTGAGATGTAGTGTTTTTCAACATTACAAGTCGGGAACTACGATATCTAATGTGAAAGCGCATGAAACCGTCGTAATCTTGTGGAAAACATTATAAAGTGGCGATTAAAACGTTTTCTAACGATAGAAGTGCGAAGGTTAGGTTAGGTTAGGTTAGTTAAGCTAGGTAGCGTCGTGAAACTACCAAAAACGACGTCATCTAACGAGATAGTGTTGTTTTATAGCGAGTATTAAACTGCGATAGGTGAAATGTTGTGAAAGCACACAAAACGGCATGAACAAGCCAAATACTGCGTGTTCTACCGTTACAAGTGCGAAACTGCTATATTGTGATATTCTCGTTAAATCGCATGCAAGCATCGTGAAACCTTAAAGAACAATGTCATTTAGCGAGATACAGCGTTCTGTACTGCAATAAGTTGGTGAAAAACTGTGAGGTTATGCAAATATCGTAATTGTGAACAAAACAGTGTAATAGAGCGTTTTTAGATACAAGTGCGAATGTTAGGTTAGGTTAAGATATGAACCGTCGTAAAACCGCATTAAACAATGTCACTTAGTGAGATGCAGTGTTTTTCACCATTACAAGTTGGGAACTGCGACATCTAATGTGAAAGCACTTGCAAACGTCGTTAGGTTAGGTTAGGTTAGGTTAGGTTATGTTAGGTTAGGTTTGGTTACGTTAGGTTAGGTTAGGTTATGTTAGGTTAGGTTGGGTTAGGTTAGGTTAGGTTACGTTAGGTTAAGGTATGAACCGTCGTAAAACCGCAATAAACAATGTCACTTAGTGAGATGCAGTGTTTTTCACCTTTACAAGTTGGGAACTGCGATATCTAATGCGAAAGCGCTTGAAACCGTCGTAATGTTGTAGAAAGCAATGTAAAGTAGCGAGTAAAACGTTTTCTAACGATAGAAGTGCGAAGGTTATGTTAGGTTGAGTTATGTTAGTTTAAGCTAGGTAGCGTCGTGAAACCACTAAAAACGACGTCATCTAACGAGATAGTGTTGTTTTATTGCGAGTACGAAACTGCGATAGGTAAAATGTTGTGAAAGCACACAAAACGGCATGAACAAGCCAAATACTGCGTGTTGTACCGTTACAAGTGCGAAAGTGCTATGTTGTGACATTCTCGGTAAAGCGCATGCAAGTATCGTGAAACCTTAAAGAACGATGTCATTTAGCGAGATACAGCGTTCTGTACTGTAATAAGTTGGTGAGAAACTGTGAGGTCAAGCAAATATCGTAATTGTGAACGAAACAGTGTAATTGAGCGTCTTTAGATACAAGTGCGAATGTTAGGTTAGGTTGACATATCAACCGTCGTAAAACCGCATTAAACAATGTCACTTAGTGAGATGTAGTGTTTTTCAACATTACAAGTCGGGAACTACGATATCTAATGTGAAAGCGCATGAAACCGTCGTAATCTTGTAGAAAACATTGTAAAGTGGCGAGTAAAACGTTTTCTAACGATAGAAGTGCGAAGGTTAGGTTAGGTTAGGTTAGTTTAAGCTAGGTTGCGTCGTGAAACTACCAAAAACGACGTCATCTAACGAGATAGTGTTGTTTTATAGCGAGTATTAAACTGCGATAGGTGAAATGTTGTGAAAGCACACAAAACGGCATGAACAAGCCAAATACTGCGTGTTCTACCGTTACATGTGCGAAACTGCTATATTGTGATATTCTCGTTAAATCGCATGCAAGCATCGTGAAACCTTAAAGAACAATGGCATTTAGCGAGATACAGCGTTCTGTACTGCAATAAGTTGGTGAAAAACTGTGAGGTTATGCAAATATCGTAATTGTGAACAAAACAGTGTAATAGAGCGTTTTTAGATACAAGTGCGAATGTTAGGTTAGGTTAAGATATGAACCGTCGTAAAACCGCATTAAACAATGTCAATTACTGAGATGCAGTGTTTTTCACCATTAAAAGTGGGGAACTGCGATATTTATTGTGAAAGCGCTTGCAACCGTCGTTAGGTTAGGTTAGGTTAGGTTTGGTTTGGTTAGGTTAGGTTAGGTTAGGTTAGGTTAGATTAGGTTGGGTTGAGTTGGGTTAGGTTAGGTTAGGTTAGGTTAGGTTAGGTTGGGTTAGGTTAGGTTAGGTTAGGTTACGTTAGGTTAGGTTACGTTAGGTTAGGTTAGGTTACGTTAGGTTAGGTTAGGTTAGGTAAGGAT
>NW_027464678.1:480000-487500 GCF_043290135.1 Rhipicephalus microplus
CAAATATCGTAATTGTGAACGAAACAGTGTAATTGAGCGTCTTTAGATACAAGTGCGAATGTTAGGTTAGGTTGACATATCAACCGTCGTAAAACCGCATTAAACAATGTCACTTAGTGAGATGTAGTGTTTTTCAACATTACAAGTCGGGAACTACGATATCTAATGTGAAAGCGCATGAAACCGTCGTAATCTTGTAGAAAACATTGTAAAGTGGCAAGTAAAACGTTTTCTAACGATAGAAGTGCGAAGGTTAGGTTAGGTTAGGTTAGTTTAAGCTAGGTAGCGTCGTGAAACTACCAAAAACGACGTCATATAACGAGATAGTGTTGTTTTATAGCGAGTATTAAACTGCGATAGGTTAAATGTTGTGAAAGCACACAAAACGGCATGAACAAGCCAAATACTGCGTGTTGTACCGTTACAAGTGCGAAACTGCTATGTTGTGATATTCTCGTTAAAGCGCATGCAAGCATCGTGAAACCTTAAAGAACGATGTCATTTAGCGAGATACAGCGTTCTGTACTGCAATAAGTTGGTGAAAATCTGTGAGGTTATGCAAATATCCTAATTGTGAACGAAACAGTGTAATAGAGCGTTTTTTAATACAAGTGCGAATGTTAGGTTAGGTTAAGATATGAACCGTCGTAAAACCGAATTAAACAATGTCACTTAGTGAGATGCAGTGTTTTTCACCATTACAAGTTGGGAACTGCGATATCTAATGTGAAAGCACTTGCAAACGTCGTTAGGTTAGGTTAGGTTAGGTTAGGTTAGGTTAGGTTACGTTAGGTTAGGTTTGGTTAGGTTAGGTTAGGTTAGGTTAGGTTAGGTTATGTTAGGTTAGGTTGGGTTAGGTTAGGTTAGGTTACGTTAGGTTAAGATATGAACCGGGCTAAAACCACATTAAACAATGTCACTTAGTGAGATGCTGTGTTTTCCACCATTACAAGTCGGGAACTGCGATATCTAATGTGAAAGCGCATGAAACCGTCGTAATCTTGTAGAAAACATTGTAAAGTAGCGAATAAAACGTTTTCTAACGATAGAAGTGCGAAGGTTCGGTTAGATTGAGCTAGGTAGCGTCGTGAAACCACCAAAAACGGTCATCTAACGAGATAGTGTTGTTTTATTGCGAGTACGAAACTGCGATAGGTGAAATATTGGGAAAGCACACAAAATGGCATGAACTAGCCAGATACTGCGTCTTGTGCCGTTACAAGTGCGAAACTGCTTTATTGTGATATTCTCGTTAAAGCGCATGCAAGTATCGTGAAACCTTAAAGAACGATGTCATCTAGCGAGATACAGCGTTCTGTACTGTAATAAGTTGGTGAGAAACTGTGAGGTCAAGCAAATATCGTAATTGTGAACGAAACAGTGTAATTGAGCGTATTTAGATACAAGTGCGAATGTTAGGTTAGATGGAGATATCAACCGTCGTAAAACCGCATTAAACAATGTCACTTAGTGAGATGTAGTGTTTTTCAACATTACAAGTCGGGAACTACGATATCTAATGTGAAAGCGCATGAAACCGTCGTAATCTTGTAGAAAACATTGTAAAATTGCGAGTAAAACGTTTTCTAACGATAGAAGTGCGAAGGTTAGGTTAGGTTAGGTTAGTTTAAGCTAGGTAGCGTCGTGAAACTACCAAAAACGACGTCATCTAACGAGATAGTGTTGTTTTATTGCGAGTATTAAACTGCGATAGGTGAAATGTTGTGAATGCACACAAAACGGCATGAACAAGCGAAATACTGCGTGTTCTACCGTTACAAGTGCGAAACTGCTATATTGTGATGTTCTCGTTAAAGCGCATGCAAGCATCGTGAAACCTTAAAGAACAATGTCATTTAGCGAGATACAGCGTTCTGTACTGCAATAAGTTGGTGAAAAACTGTGAGGTTATGCAAATATCGTAATTGTGAACAAAACAGTGTAATAGAGCGTTTTTAGATACAAGTGCGAATGTTAGGTTAGGTTAAGATATGAACCGTCGTAAAACCGCATTAAACAATGTCAATTACTGAGATGCAGTGTTTTTCACCATTAAAAGTGGGGAACTCCGATATTTAATGTGAAAGCGCTTGCAACCGTCGTTAGGTTAGGTTAGGTTAGGTTAGGTTAGGTTTGGTTAGGTTAGGTTAGGTTAGGTTAGGTTAGATTAGGTTAGGTTGGGTTGAGTTGGGTTAGGTTAGGTTAGGTTAGGTTAGGTTGGGTTAGGTTAGGTTAGGTTAGGTTACGTTAGGTTAGGTTACGTTAGGTTAGGTTAGGTTAGGTTAGGTTACGTTAGGTATATTAGGTTAGGTAAGGATAATTTGGTTAGGTTAGGTAAGGTTAGGTTAGGTTAGGTTAGGTTGGGTTGGGTGTTGTTGGGTTGGGTTGGGTTGGGTTAGGTTGGGTTAGGTTAGGTTAGGTTACGTTAGGTTAGGTTAGGTTAGGTTACGTTAGGTTATGTTAGGTTAGGTTAGGTTACGTTAGGTTAGGTTAGGTCAGGTAAGGTTAGGTTACGTTAGAATAGGTTAGGTTAGGTTACGTTAGGTTAGGTTAAGTTAGGTTAGGTTAGGTTTGGTTAGGTTAGGTTAGGTTAGCTTAGGTTAGGTTAGGTTGGGTTGGGTTGGGTTAGGTTGGGTTAGGTTAGGTTAGGTTAGGTTAGGTTGGGTTAGGTTAGTTTAGGTTAGGTTAGGTTAGGTTAGGTTAAGTTGGGTTGGGTTAGGTTAGGTTAGATTGGGTAAGGTTAGGTTAGGTTAGGTTAGGTTAGGTTAAGATATGAACCGTCGTAAAACCGCATTAAACAATGTCACTTAGTGAGATGCAGTGTTTTTCACCATTACAAGTTGGGAACTGCGATATCTAATGTGAAAGCACTTGCAAACGTCGTTAGGTTAGGTTAGGTTAGGTTAGGTTACGTTAGGTTAGGTTTGGTTACGTTAGGTTAGGTTAGGTTAGGTTAGGTTAGGTTAGGGTATGTTAGGTAAGGTTTGGTTAGGTTAGGTTAGGTTAGGTTGGTTTAGGTAAGGTTAGGTTAGGTTAAGATATGGACCGCGCTAAAACCGCATTAAACAATGTCACTTAGTGAGATGCTGTGTTTTTCACCATTACAAGTCGGGAACTGCGATATCTAATGTGAAAGCGCATGAAACCGTCGTAATCTTGTAGAAAACATTGTAAAGTAGCGAATAAAACGTTTTCTAACGATAGAAGTGCGAAGGTTCGGTTAGTTTGAGTTATGTTAGTTTAGGCTAGGTAGCGTCGTGAAACCACCAAAAACGACGTCATCTAACGAGATAGTGTTGTTTTATTGCGAGTACGAAACTGCGATAGGTAAAATGTTGTGAAAGCACACAAAACGGCATGAACAAGCCAAATACTGCGTGTTGTACCGTTACAAGTGCGAAAGTGCTATGTTGTGACATTCTCGGTAAAGCGCATGCAAGTATCGTGAAACCTTAAAGAACGATGTCATTTAGCGAGATACAGCGTTCTGTACTGTAATAAGTTGGTGAGAAACTGTGAGGTCAAGCAAATATCGTAATTGTGAACGAAACAGTGTAATTGAGCGTCTTTAGATACAAGTGCGAATGTTAGGTTAGGTTGACATATCAACCGTCGTAAAACCGCATTAAACAATGTCACTTAGTGAGATGTAGTGTTTTTCAACATTACAAGTCGGGAACTACGATATCTAAAGGGAAAGCGCATGAAACCGTCGTAATCTTGTAGAAAACATTGTAAAGTGGCGAGTAAAACGTTTTCTAACGATAGAAGTGCGAAGGTTAGGTTAGGTTAGGTTAGTTTAAGCTAGGTAGCGTCGTGAAACTACCAAAAACGACGTCATCTAACGAGATAGTGTTGTTTTATAGCGAGTATTAAACTGCGATAGGTGAAATGTTGTGAAAGCACACAAAACGGCATGAACAAGCCAAATACTGCGTGTTCTACCGTTACAAGTGCGAAACTGCTATATTGTGATATTCTCGTTAAATCGCACGCAAGCATCGTGAAACCTTAAAGAACAATGTCATTTAGCGAGATACAGCGTTCTGTACTGCAATAAGTTGGTGAAAAACTGTGAGGTTATGCAAATATCGTAATTGTGAACAAAACAGTGTAATAGAGCGTTTTTAGATACAAGTGCGAATGTTAGGTTAGGTTAAGATATGAACCGTCGTAAAACCGCATTAAACAATGTCAATTACTGAGATGCAGTGTTTTTCACCATTAAAAGTGGGGAACTGTGAATTTATTGTGAAAGCGCTTGCAACCGTCGTTAGGTTAGGTTAGGTTAGGTTAGGTTAGGTTTGGTTAGGTTAGGTTAGGTTACGTTAGGTTAGATTAGGTTAGGTTGGGTTGAGTTGGGTTAGGTTAGGTTAGGTTAGGTTAGGTTGGGTTAGGTTAGGTTAGGTTAGGTTAGGTTACGTTAGGTTAGGTTACGTTAGGTTAGGTTAGGTTATGTTAGGTTAGGTTGGGTTAGGTTAGGTTAGGTTACGTTAGGTTAAGGTATGAACCGTCGTAAAACCGCAATAAACAATGTCACTTAGTGAGATGCAGTGTTTTTCACCTTTACAAGTTGGGAACTGCGATATCTAATGCGAAAGCGCTTGAAACCGTCGTAATGTTGTAGAAAGCAATGTAAAGTAGCGAGTAAAACGTTTTCTAACGATAGAAGTGCGAAGGTTATGTTAGGTTGAGTTATGTTAGTTTAAGCTAGGTAGCGTCGTGAAACCACTAAAAACGACGTCATCTAACGAGATAGTGTTGTTTTATTGCGAGTACGAAACTGCGATAGGTAAAATGTTGTGAAAGCACACAAAACGGCATGAACAAGCCAAATACTGCGTGTTGTACCGTTACAAGTGCGAAAGTGCTATGTTGTGACATTCTCGGTAAAGCGCATGCAAGTATCGTGAAACCTTAAAGAACGATGTCATTTAGCGAGATACAGCGTTCTGTACTGTAATAAGTTGGTGAGAAACTGTGAGGTCAAGCAAATATCGTAATTGTGAACGAAACAGTGTAATTGAGCGTCTTTAGATACAAGTGCGAATGTTAGGTTAGGTTGACATATCAACCGTCGTAAAACCGCATTAAACAATGTCACTTAGTGAGATGTAGTGTTTTTCAACATTACAAGTCGGGAACTACGATATCTAATGTGAAAGCGCATGAAACCGTCGTAATCTTGTAGAAAACATTGTAAAGTGGCGAGTAAAACGTTTTCTAACGATAGAAGTGCGAAGGTTAGGTTAGGTTAGGTTAGTTTAAGCTAGGTTGCGTCGTGAAACTACCAAAAACGACGTCATCTAACGAGATAGTGTTGTTTTATAGCGAGTATTAAACTGCGATAGGTGAAATGTTGTGAAAGCACACAAAACGGCATGAACAAGCCAAATACTGCGTGTTCTACCGTTACATGTGCGAAACTGCTATATTGTGATATTCTCGTTAAATCGCATGCAAGCATCGTGAAACCTTAAAGAACAATGGCATTTAGCGAGATACAGCGTTCTGTACTGCAATAAGTTGGTGAAAAACTGTGAGGTTATGCAAATATCGTAATTGTGAACAAAACAGTGTAATAGAGCGTTTTTAGATACAAGTGCGAATGTTAGGTTAGGTTAAGATATGAACCGTCGTAAAACCGCATTAAACAATGTCAATTACTGAGATGCAGTGTTTTTCACCATTAAAAGTGGGGAACTGCGATATTTATTGTGAAAGCGCTTGCAACCGTCGTTAGGTTAGGTTAGGTTAGGTTTGGTTTGGTTAGGTTAGGTTAGGTTAGGTTAGGTTAGATTAGGTTGGGTTGAGTTGGGTTAGGTTAGGTTAGGTTAGGTTAGGTTAGGTTGGGTTAGGTTAGGTTAGGTTAGGTTACGTTAGGTTAGGTTACGTTAGGTTAGGTTAGGTTACGTTAGGTTAGGTTAGGTTAGGTAAGGATAATTTGGTTAGGTTAGGTAAGGTTAGGTTAGGTTAGGTTAGGTTGGGTTGGGTGTTGTTGGGTTGGGTTGGGTTGGGTTAGGTTGGGTTAGGTTAGGTTAGGTTACGTTAGGTTAGGTTAGGTTAGGGTACGTTAGGTTATGTTAGGTTAGGTTAGGTTACGTTAGGTTAGGTTAGGTCAGGTAAGGTTAGGTTACGTTAGAATAGGTTAGGTTAGGTTACGTTAGGTTAGGTTAAGTTAGGTTAGGTTAGGTTTGGTTAGGTTAGGTTAGGTTAGCTTAGGTTAGGTTAGGTTGGGTTGGGTTGGGTTGGGTTAGGTTGGGTTAGGTTAGGTTAGTTTAGGTTAGGTTAGGTTAGGTTAAGTTGGGTTGGGTTAGGTTAGGTTAGGTTAGGTAAGGTTAGGTTAGGTTAGGTTAGGTTAAGGTATGAACCGTCGTAAAACCGCATTAAACAATGTCACTTAGTGAGATGCAGTGTTTTCACCATTACAAGTCGCGAACTGCGATATCTAATGTGAAAGCGCTTGCAACCGTCGTTAGGTTAGGTTAGGTTAGGTTAGGTTAGGTTTGGTTAGGTTAGGTTAGGTTTGGTTAGGTTAGGTTAGGTTAGGTTAGGTTATGTTAGGTTAGGTTGGGTTAGGTTAGGTTACGTTAGGTTAAGGTATGAACCGTCGTAAAACCGCAATAAACAATGTCACTTAGTGAGATGCAGTGTTTTTCACCTTTACAAGTTGGGAACTGCGATATCTAATGTGAAAGCGCTTGAAACCGTCGTAATGTTGTAGAAAGCAATGTAAAGTAGCGAGTAAAACGTTTTCTAACGATAGAAGTGCGAAGGTTATGTTAGGTTGAGTTATGTTAGTTTAAGCTAGGTAGCGTCGTGAAACCACCAAAAACGACGTCGTCTAACGAGATAGTGTTGTTTTATTGCGAGTACGAAACTGCGATTGGTAAAATGTGAAAGCACACAAAACGGCATGAACAAGCCAAATACTGCGTGTTGTACCGTTACAAGTGCGAAAGTGCTATGTTGTGACATTCTCGGTAAAGCGCATGCAAGTATCGTGAAACCTTAAAGAACGATGTCATTTAGCGAGATACAGCGTTCTGTACTGTAATAAGTTGGTGAGAAACTGTGAGGTCAAGCAAATATCGTAATTGTGAACGAAACAGTGTAATTGAGCGTCTTTAGATAACAAGTGCGAATGTTAGGTTAGGTTGACATATCAACCGTCGTAAAACCGCATTAAACAATGTCACTTAGTGAGATGTAGTGTTTTTCAACATTACAAGTCGGGAACTACGATATCTAATGTGAAAGCGCATGAAACCGTCGTAATCTTGTAGAAAACATTATAAAGTGGCGAGTAAAACGTTTTCTAACGATAGAAGTGCGAAGGTTAGGTTAGTTAAGCTAGGTAGCGTCGTGAAACTACCAAAAACGACGTCATCTAACGAGATAGTGTTGTTTTATAGCGAGTATTAAACTGCGACAGGTGAAATGTTGTGAAAGCACACAAAACGGCATGAACAAGCCAAATACTGCGTGTTCTACCGTTAC
>NW_027464678.1:490000-522500 GCF_043290135.1 Rhipicephalus microplus
GTTTAGGTTAGGTTAGGTTAGGTTGGGTTGGGTTGGGTTTGGTTAGGTTAGGTTAGGTTAGGTAAGGTTAGGTTAGGTTAGGTTAGGTTACGTTAGGTTAAGGTATGAACCGTCGTAAAACCGCATTAAACAATGTCACTTAGTGAGATGCAGTGTTTTTCATCTTTACAAGTTGGGAACTGTGATATCTAATGTGAAAGCGCTTGAAACCGTCATAATGTTGTAGAAAGCAATGTAAAGTAGCGAGTAAAACGTTTTCTAACGATAGAAGTGCGAAGGTTATGTTAGGTTGAGTTATGTTAGTTTAAGCTAGGTAGCGTCGTGAAACCACCAAAAACGACGTCATCTAACGAGATAGTGTTGTTTTATTGCGAGTACGAAACTGCGATAGGTAAAATGTTGTGAAAGCACACGAAACGGCATGAACAAGCCAAATACTGCGTGTTGTACCGTTACAAGTGCGAAAGTGCTATGTTGTGACATTCTCGGTAAAGCGCATGCAAGTATCGTGAAACCTTAAAGAACGATGTCATTTAGCGAGATACAGCGTTCTGTACTGTAATAAGTTGGTGAGAAACTGTGAAGTCAAGCAAATATCGTAATTGTGAACGAAACAGTGTAATTGAGCGTCTTTAGATACAAGTGCGAATGTTAGGTTAGGTTGACATATCAACCGTCGTAAAACCGCATTAAACAATGTCACTTAGTGAGATGTGTTTTTACACATTACAAGTCGGGAACTACGATATCTAATGTGAAAGCGCATGAAACCGTCGTAATCTTGTAGAAAACATTATAAAGTGGCGAGTAAAACGTTTTCTAACGATAGAAGTGCGAAGGTTAGGTTAGGTTAGGTTAGTTAAGCTAGGTAGCGTCGTGAAACTACCAAAAACGACGTCATCTAACGAGATAGTGTTGTTTTATAGCGAGTATTAAACTGCGATATGTGAAATGTTGTGAAAGCACACAAAACGGCATGAACAAGCCAAATACTGCGTGTTCTACCGTTACAAGTGCGAAACTGCTATATTGTGATATTCTCGTTAAATCGCATGCAAGCATCGTGAAACCTTAAAGAACAATGTCATTTAGCGAGATACAGCGTTCTGTACTGCAATAAGTTGGTGAAAAACTGTGAGGTTATGCAAATATCGTAATTGTGAACAAACAGTGTAATAGAGCGTTTTTAGATACAAGTGCGAATGTTAGGTTAGGTTAAGATATGAACCGTCGTAAAACCGCATTAAACAATGTCAATTACTGAGATGCAGTGTTTTTCACCATTAAAAGTGGGGAACTGCGATATTTAATGTGAAAGCGCTTGCAACCGTCGTTAGGTTAGGTTAGGTTAGGTTAGGTTAGGTTAGGTTAGGTTTGGTTAGGTTAGGTTAGGTTAGGTTAGGTTAGGTTGGGTTAGGTTAGGTTAGGTTAGGTTACGTTTGGTTAGGTTACGTTAGGTTAGGTTAGGTTAGGTTACGTTAGGTTAGGTTAGGTAAGGATAATTTGGTTAGGTTAAGTAAGGTTAGGTTAGGTTAGGTTAGGTTGGGTTGGGTGTTGTTGGGTTGGGTTGGGTTGGGTTAGGTTGGGTTAGGTTAGGTTAGGTTACGTTAGGTTAGGTTAGGTTAGGTTACGTTAGGTTATGTTAGGTTAGGTTAGGTTACGTTAGGTTAGGTTAGGTCAGGTAAGGTTAGCTTACGTTAGAATAGGTTAGGTTAGGTTACGTTAGGTTAGGTTAAGTTAGGTTAGGTTAGGTTTGGTTAGGTTAGGTTAGGTTAGCTTAGGTTAGGTTAGGTTGGGATGGGTTGGGTTAGGTTGGGTTAGGTTAGGTTAGGTTAGGTTAGGTTGGGTTAGGTTAGTTTAGGTTAGGTTAGGTTAGGTTAGGTTAAGTTGGGTTGGGTTAGGTTAGGTTAGGTTAGGTAAGGTTAGGTTAGTCAAGGTGGACGATTGGGCGAGTTGGTGATTCATGATCGACGTATGTAACTGCGCGGTAGTAAACACGGACGACAAGAAGATACAAGGACAAGCGCAGACTATCAACTGAAGGTTTATTTTTCACAAACCACATATATATGACTGAAACAGAAACAGAAAACACGAAAATCTGCAAAAAATGATGACTTAGCACTTAACAATCGACAAAACGTGAACGTTTGACAAAAGCAGATTCAAGGACCATGTGCGCCACCTGCCAGATACCGTAGCTCTTTATCTAAAAGAGCTAACGACGGTTTGCTGACGCAGTGTTCTGGTTCCCGTGCCATTTTTTCCGCTTCGACAATCATACGGGTATGATCGTCTTTGTGCCTGAACATTACGACCGTGCTTTCGAACTGCGCAAGGCAGCCACACCTACTGACGTGCTGAGCTCGGGTAGACTGGGAGATGCCTAAATGAGCGCCTGCGCGAGCACGCACGCAATGTGCGCACTGGCAATGAAGGTTTTTTAGCTCAGCACGTCAGTAGGTGTGGCTGCCTTGCGCAGTTCGAAAGCACGGTCGTAATGTTCAGGCACAAAGACGATCATACCCGTATGATTGTCGAAGCGGAAAAAATGGCACGGGAACCAGAACACTGCGTCAGCAAACCGTCGTTAGCTCTTTTAGATAAAGAGCTACGGTATCTGGCAGGTGGCGCACATGGTCCTTGAATCTGCTTTTGTCAAACGTTCACGTTTTGTCGATTGTTAAGTGCTAAGTCATCATTTTTTGCAGATTTTCGTGTTTTCTGTTTCTGTTTCAGTCATATATATGTGGTTTGTGAAAAATAAACCTTCAGTTGATAGTCTGCGCTTGTCCTTGTATCTTCTTGTCGTCCGTGTTTACTACCGCGCAGTTACATACGTCGGTTAGGTTAGGTTAGATTAGGTTAGGTTAAGGTATGAACCGTCGTAAAACCGCATTAAACAATGTCACTTAGTGAGATGCAGTGTTTTCACCATTACAAGTCGGGAACTGCGATATCTAATGTGAAAGCGCTTGCAAACGTCGTTAGGTTAGGTTAGGTTAGGTTAGGTTAGGTTTGGTTAGGTTAGGTTAGGTTAGGTTAGGGTATGTTAGGTAAGGTTTGGTTAGGTTAGGTTAGGTTAGGTTGGGTTAGGTAAGGTTAGGTTAGGTTAAGATATGAACCGCGCTAAAACCGCATTAAACAATGTCACTTAGTGAGATGTAGTGTTTTTCAACATTACAAGTCGGGAACTACGATATCTAATGTGAAAGCGCATGAAACCGTCGTAATCTTGTGGAAAACATTATAAAGTGGCGATTAAAACGTTTTCTAACGATAGAAGTGCGAAGGTTAGGTTAGGTTAGGTTAGTTAAGCTAGGTAGCGTCGTGAAACTACCAAAAACGACGTCATCTAACGAGATAGTGTTGTTTTATAGCGAGTATTAAACTGCGATAGGTGAAATGTTGTGAAAGCACACAAAACGGCATGAACAAGCCAAATACTGCGTGTTCTACCGTTACAAGTGCGAAACTGCTATATTGTGATATTCTCGTTAAATCGCATGCAAGCATCGTGAAACCTTAAAGAACAATGTCATTTAGCGAGATACAGCGTTCTGTACTGCAATAAGTTGGTGAAAAACTGTGAGGTTATGCAAATATCGTAATTGTGAACAAAACAGTGTAATAGAGCGTTTTTAGATACAAGTGCGAATGTTAGGTTAGGTTAAGATATGAACCGTCGTAAAACCGCATTAAACAATGTCACTTAGTGAGATGCAGTGTTTTTCACCATTACAAGTTGGGAACTGCGACATCTAATGTGAAAGCACTTGCAAACGTCGTTAGGTTAGGTTAGGTTAGGTTAGGTTACGTTAGGTTAGGTTTGGTTACGTTAGGTTAGGTTAGGTTATGTTAGGTTAGGTTGGGTTAGGTTAGGTTAGGTTACGTTAGGTTAAGGTATGAACCGTCGTAAAACCGCAATAAACAATGTCACTTAGTGAGATGCAGTGTTTTTCACCTTTACAAGTTGGGAACTGCGATATCTAATGCGAAAGCGCTTGAAACCGTCGTAATGTTGTAGAAAGCAATGTAAAGTAGCGAGTAAAACGTTTTCTAACGATAGAAGTGCGAAGGTTATGTTAGGTTGAGTTATGTTAGTTTAAGCTAGGTAGCGTCGTGAAACCACTAAAAACGACGTCATCTAACGAGATAGTGTTGTTTTATTGCGAGTACGAAACTGCGATAGGTAAAATGTTGTGAAAGCACACAAAACGGCATGAACAAGCCAAATACTGCGTGTTGTACCGTTACAAGTGCGAAAGTGCTATGTTGTGACATTCTCGTTAAAGCGCATGCAAGCATCGTGAAACCTTAAAGAACGATGTCATTTAGCGAGATACAGCGTTCTGTACTGCAATAAGTTGGTGAAAAACTGTGAGGTTATGCAAATATCGTAATTGTGAACAAACAGTGTAATAGAGCGTTTTTCAATACAAGTACGAATGTTAGGTTAGGTTAAGATATGAACCGTCGTAAAACCGCATTAAACAATGTCAATTACTGAGATGCAGTGTTTTTCACCATTAAAAGTGGGGAACTGCGATATTTAATGTGAAAGCGCTTGCAACCGTCGTTAGGTTAGGTTAGTTTAGGTTAGGTTAGGTTAGGTTAGGTTTGGTTAGGTTAGGTTAGGTTAGGTTAGGTTGGGTTAGGTTAGGTTAGGTTAGGTTACGTTTGGTTAGGTTACGTTAGGTTAGGTTAGGTTAGGTTACGTTAGGTTAGGTTAGGTAAGGATAATTTGGTTAGGTTAGGTAAGGTTAGGTTAGGTTAGGTTAGGTTGGGTTGGGTGTTGTTGGGTTGGGTTGGGTTGGGTTAGGTTGGGTTAGGTTAGGTTAGGTTACGTTAGGTTAGGTTAGGTTAGGTTACGTTAGGTTATGTTAGGTTAGGTTAGGTTACGTTAGGTTAGGTTAGGTCAGGTAAGGTTAGCTTACGTTAGAATAGGTTAGGTTAGGTTACGTTAGGTTAGGTTAAGTTAGGTTAGGTTAGGTTTGGTTAGGTTAGGTTAGGTTAGCTTAGGTTAGGTTAGGTTGGGATGGGTTGGGTTAGGTTGGGTTAGGTTAGGTTAGGTTAGGTTGGGTTAGGTTAGTTTAGGTTAGGTTAGGTTAGGTTAGGTTAAGTTGGGTTGGGTTAGGTTAGGTTAGGTTAGGTAAGGTTAGGTTAGGTTAGATTAGGTTAGGTTAAGGTATGAACCGTCGTAAAACCGCATTAAACAATGTCACTTAGTGAGATGCAGTGTTTTCACCATTACAAGTCGGGAACTGCGATATCTAATGTGAAAGCGCTTGCAAACGTCGTTAGGTTAGGTTAGGTTAGGTTAGGTTAGGTTTGGTTAGGTTAGGTTAGGTTAGGTTAGGGTATGTTAGGTAAGGTTTGGTTAGGTTAGGTTAGGTTAGGTTGGGTTAGGTAAGGTTAGGTTAGGTTAAGATATGAACCGCGCTAAAACCGCATTAAACAATGTCACTTAGTGAGATGTAGTGTTTTTCAACATTACAAGTCGGGAACTACGATATCTAATGTGAAAGCGCATGAAACCGTCGTAATCTTGTGGAAAACATTATAAAGTGGCAATTAAAACGTTTTCTAACGATAGAAGTGCGAAGGTTAGGTTAGGTTAGGTTAGTTAAGCTAGGTAGCGTCGTGAAACTACCAAAAACGACGTCATCTAACGAGATAGTGTTGTTTTATTGCGAGTACGAAACTGCGATAGGTAAAATGTTGTGAAAGCACACAAAACGGCATGAACAAGCCAAATACTGCGTGTTGTACCGTTACAAGTGCGAAAGTGCTATGTTGTGACATTCTCGGTAAAGCGCATGCAAGTATCGTGAAACCTTAAAGAACGATGTCATTTAGCGAGATACAGCGTTCTGTACTGTAATAAGTTGGTGAGAAACTGTGAGGTCAAGCAAATATCGTAATTGTGAACGAAACAGTGTAATTGAGCGTCTTTAGATACAAGTACGAATGTTAGGTTAGGTTAAGATATGAACCGTCGTAAAACCGCATTAAACAATGTCAATTACTGAGATGCAGTGTTTTTCACCATTAAAAGTGGGGAACTGCGATATTTAATGTGAAAGTGCTTGCAACCGTCGTTAGGTTAGGTTAGGTTAGGTTAGGTTAGGTTTGGTTAGGTTAGGTTAGGTTAGGTTAGGTTAGATTAGGTTAGGTTGGGTTGAGTTGGGTTAGGTTAGGTTACGTTAGGTTAGGTTAGGTCAGGTAAGGTTAGGTTACGTTAGAATAGGTTAGGTTAGGTTAGGTTACGTTAGGTTAGGTTAAGTTAGGTTAGGTTAGGTTTGGTTAGCTTAGGTTAGGTTAGCTTAGGTTAGGTTAGGTTGGGTTGGGTTGGGTTAGGTTGGGTTAGGTTAGGTTAGGTTAGGTTAGGTTGGGTTAGGTTAGTTTAGGTTAGGTTAGGTTAGGTTGGGTTGGGTTGGGTTTGGTTAGGTTAGGTTAGGTTAGGTAAGGTTAGGTTAGGTTAGGTTAGGTTACGTTAGGTTAAGGTATGAACCGTCGTAAAACCGCATTAAACAATGTCACTTAGTGAGATGCAGTGTTTTTCATCTTTACAAGTTGGGAACTGTGATATCTAATGTGAAAGCGCTTGAAACCGTCATAATGTTGTAGAAAGCAATGTAAAGTAGCGAGTAAAACGTTTTCTAACGATAGAAGTGCGAAGGTTATGTTAGGTTGAGTTATGTTAGTTTAAGCTAGGTAGCGTCGTGAAACCACCAAAAACGACGTCATCTAACGAGATAGTGTTGTTTTATTGCGAGTACGAAACTGCGATAGGTAAAATGTTGTGAAAGCACACAAAACGGCATGAACAAGCCAAATACTGCGTGTTGTACCGTTACAAGTGCGAAAGTGCTATGTTGTGACATTCTCGGTAAAGCGCATGCAAGTATCGTGAAACCTTAAAGAACGATGTCATTTAGCGAGATACAGCGTTCTGTACTGTAATAAGTTGGTGAGAAACTGTGAAGTCAAGCAAATATCGTAATTGTGAACGAAACAGTGTAATTGAGCGTCTTTAGATACAAGTGCGAATGTTAGGTTAGGTTGACATATCAACCGTCGTAAAACCGCATTAAACAATGTCACTTAGTGAGATGTGTTTTTACACATTACAAGTCGGGAACTACGATATCTAATGTGAAAGCGCATGAAACCGTCGTAATCTTGTAGAAAACATTATAAAGTGGCGAGTAAAACGTTTTCTAACGATAGAAGTGCGAAGGTTAGGTTAGGTTAGGTTAGTTAAGCTAGGTAGCGTCGTGAAACTACCAAAAACGACGTCATCTAACGAGATAGTGTTGTTTTATAGCGAGTATTAAACTGCGATATGTGAAATGTTGTGAAAGCACACAAAACGGCATGAACAAGCCAAATACTGCGTATTCTACCGTTACAAGTGCGAAACTGCTATATTGTGATATTCTCGTTAAATCGCATGCAAGCATCGTGAAACCTTAAAGAACAATGTCATTTAGCGAGATACAGCGTTCTGTACTGCAATAAGTTGGTGAAAAACTGTGAGGTCAAGCAAATATCGTAATTGTGAACGAAACAGTGTAATTGAGCGTCTTTAGATAACAAGTGCGAATGTTAGGTTAGGTTGACATATCAACCGTCGTAAAACCGCATTAAACAATGTCACTTAGTGAGATGTAGTGTTTTTCAACATTACAAGTCGGGAACTACGATATCTAATGTGAAAGCGCATGAAACCGTCGTAATCTTGTAGAAAACATTATAAAGTGGCGAGTAAAACGTTTTCTAACGATAGAAGTGCGAAGGTTAGGTTAGTTAAGCTAGGTAGCGTCGTGAAACTACCAAAAACGACGTCATCTAACGAGATAGTGTTGTTTTATAGCGAGTATTAAACTGCGACAGGTGAAATGTTGTGAAAGCACACAAAACGGCATGAACAAGCCAAATACTGCGTGTTCTACCGTTACAAGTGCGAAACTGCTATATTGTGATATTCTCGTTAAATCGCATGCAAGCATCGTGAAACCTTAAAGAACGATGTCATTTAGCGAGATACAGCGTTCTGTACTGCAATAAGTTGGTGAAAAACTGTGAGGTTATGCAAATATCGTAATTGTAAACGAAACAGTGTAATAGAGCGTTTTTCAATACAAGTACGAATGTTAGGTTAGGTTAAGATATGAACCGTCGTAAAACCGCATTAAACAATGTCACTTAGTGAGATGCAGTGTTTTTCACCATTACAAGTTGGGAACTGCGATATCTAATGTGAAAGCACTTGCAAACGTCGTTAGGTTAGGTTAGGTTAGGTTAGGTTACGTTAGGTTAGGTTTGGTTACGTTAGGTTAGGTTAGGTTATGTTAGGTTAGGTTGGGTTAGGTTAGGTTAGGTTACGTTAGGTTAAGGTATGAACCGTCGTAAAACCGCAATAAACAATGTCACTTAGTGAGATGCAGTGTTTTTCACCTTTACAAGTTGGGAACTGCGATATCTAATGCGAAAGCGCTTGAAACCATCGTAATGTTGTAGAAAGCAATGTAAAGTAGCGAGTAAAACGTTTTCTAACGATAGAAGTGCGAAGGTTATGTTAGGTTGAGTTATGTTAGTTTAAGCTAGGTAGCGTCGTGAAACCACCAAAAACGACGTCATCTAACGAGATAGTGTTGTTTTATTGCGAGTACGAAACTGCGATAGGTAAAATGTTGTGAAAGCACACAAAACGGCATGAACAAGCCAAATACTGCGTGTTGTACCGTTACAAGTGTGAAAGTGCTATGTTGTGACATTCTCGGTAAAGCGCATGCAAGTATCGTGAAACCTTAAAGAACGATGTCATTTAGCGAGATACAGCGTTCTGTACTGTAATAAGTTGGTGAGAAACTGTGAGGTCAAGCAAATATCGTAATTGTGAACGAAACAGTGTAATTGAGCGTCTTTAGATACAAGTGCGAATGTTAGGTTAGGTTGACATATCAACCGTCGTAAAACCGCATTAAACAATGTCACTTAGTGAGATGTAGTGTTTTTCAACATTACAAGTCGGGAACTACGATATCTAATGTGAAAGCGCATGAAACCGTCGTAATCTTGTAGAAAACATTGTAAAGTGGCAAGTAAAACGTTTTCTAACGATAGAAGTGCGAAGGTTAGGTTAGGTTAGGTTAGTTTAAGCTAGGTAGCGTCGTGAAACTACCAAAAACGACGTCATATAACGAGATAGTGTTGTTTTATAGCGAGTATTAAACTGCGATATGTGAAATGTTGTGAAAGCACACAAAACGGCATGAACAAGCCAAATACTGCGTGTTCTACCGTTACAAGTGCGAAACTGCTATATTGTGATATTCTCGTTAAATCGCATGCAAGCATCGTGAAACCTTAAAGAACAATGTCATTTAGCGAGATACAGCGTTCTGTACTGCAATAAGTTGGTGAAAAACTGTGAGGTTATGCAAATATCGTAATTGTGAACAAACAGTGTAATAGAGCGTTTTTCAATACAAGTACGAATGTTAGGTTAGGTTAAGATATGAACCGTCGTAAAACCGCATTAAACAATGTCAATTACTGAGATGCAGTGTTTTTCACCATTAAAAGTGGGGAACTGCGATATTTAATGTGAAAGCGCTTGCAACCGTCGTTAGGTTAGGTTAGGTTAGGTTAGGTTAGGTTAGGTTAGGTTTGGTTAGGTTAGGTTAGGTTAGGTTAGGTTAGGTTGGGTTAGGTTAGGTTAGGTTAGGTTACGTTTGGTTAGGTTACGTTAGGTTAGGTTAGGTTAGGTTACGTTAGGTTAGGTTAGGTAAGGATAATTTGGTTAGGTTAGGTAAGGTTAGGTTAGGTTAGGTTAGGTTGGGTTGGGTGTTGTTGGGTTGGGTTGGGTTGGGTTAGGTTGGGTTAGGTTAGGTTAGGTTACGTTAGGTTAGGTTAGGTTAGGTTACGTTAGGTTATGTTAGGTTAGGTTAGGTTACGTTAGGTTAGGTTAGGTCAGGTAAGGTTAGCTTACGTTAGAATAGGTTAGGTTAGGTTACGTTAGGTTAGGTTAAGTTAGGTTAGGTTAGGTTTGGTTAGGTTAGGTTAGGTTAGCTTAGGTTAGGTTAGGTTGGGATGGGTTGGGTTAGGTTGGGTTAGGTTAGGTTAGGTTAGGTTAGGTTGGGTTAGGTTAGTTTAGGTTAGGTTAGGTTAGGTTAGGTTAAGTTGGGTTGGGTTAGGTTAGGTTAGGTTAGGTAAGGTTAGGTTAGGTTAGATTAGGTTAGGTTAAGGTATGAACCGTCGTAAAACCGCATTAAACAATGTCACTTAGTGAGATGCAGTGTTTTCACCATTACAAGTCGGGAACTGCGATATCTAATGTGAAAGCGCTTGCAAACGTCGTTAGGTTAGGTTAGGTTAGGTTAGGTTAGGTTTGGTTAGGTTAGGTTAGGTTAGGTTAGGGTATGTTAGGTAAGGTTTGGTTAGGTTAGGTTAGGTTAGGTTGGGTTAGGTAAGGTTAGGTTAGGTTAAGATATGAACCGCGCTAAAACCGCATTAAACAATGTCACTTAGTGAGATGTAGTGTTTTTCAACATTACAAGTCGGGAACTACGATATCTAATGTGAAAGCGCATGAAACCGTCGTAATCTTGTGGAAAACATTATAAAGTGGCGATTAAAACGTTTTCTAACGATAGAAGTGCGAAGGTTAGGTTAGGTTAGGTTAGTTAAGCTAGGTAGCGTCGTGAAACTACCAAAAACGACGTCATCTAACGAGATAGTGTTGTTTTATTGCGAGTACGAAACTGCGATAGGTAAAATGTTGTGAAAGCACACAAAACGGCATGAACAAGCCAAATACTGCGTGTTGTACCGTTACAAGTGCGAAAGTGCTATGTTGTGACATTCTCGGTAAAGCGCATGCAAGTATCGTGAAACCTTAAAGAACGATGTCATTTAGCGAGATACAGCGTTCTGTACTGTAATAAGTTGGTGAGAAACTGTGAGGTCAAGCAAATATCGTAATTGTGAACGAAACAGTGTAATTGAGCGTCTTTAGATACAAGTACGAATGTTAGGTTAGGTTAAGATATGAACCGTCGTAAAACCGCATTAAACAATGTCAATTACTGAGATGCAGTGTTTTTCACCATTAAAAGTGGGGAACTGCGATATTTAATGTGAAAGTGCTTGCAACCGTCGTTAGGTTAGGTTAGGTTAGGTTAGGTTAGGTTTGGTTAGGTTAGGTTAGGTTAGGTTAGGTTAGATTAGGTTAGGTTGGGTTGAGTTGGGTTAGGTTAGGTTACGTTAGGTTAGGTTAGGTCAGGTAAGGTTAGGTTACGTTAGAATAGGTTAGGTTAGGTTAGGTTACGTTAGGTTAGGTTAAGTTAGGTTAGGTTAGGTTTGGTTAGCTTAGGTTAGGTTAGCTTAGGTTAGGTTAGGTTGGGTTGGGTTGGGTTAGGTTGGGTTAGGTTAGGTTAGGTTAGGTTAGGTTGGGTTAGGTTAGTTTAGGTTAGGTTAGGTTAGGTTGGGTTGGGTTGGGTTTGGTTAAGTTAGGTTAGGTTAGGTAAGGTTAGGTTAGGTTAGGTTAGGTTACGTTAGGTTAAGGTATGAACCGTCGTAAAACCGCATTAAACAATGTCACTTAGTGAGATGCAGTGTTTTTCATCTTTACAAGTTGGGAACTGTGATATCTAATGTGAAAGCGCTTGAAACCGTCATAATGTTGTAGAAAGCAATGTAAAGTAGCGAGTAAAACGTTTTCTAACGATAGAAGTGCGAAGGTTATGTTAGGTTGAGTTATGTTAGTTTAAGCTAGGTAGCGTCGTGAAACCACCAAAAACGACGTCATCTAACGAGATAGTGTTGTTTTATTGCGAGTACGAAACTGCGATAGGTAAAATGTTGTGAAAGCACACAAAACGGCATGAACAAGCCAAATACTGCGTGTTGTACCGTTACAAGTGCGAAAGTGCTATGTTGTGACATTCTCGGTAAAGCGCATGCAAGTATCGTGAAACCTTAAAGAACGATGTCATTTAGCGAGATACAGCGTTCTGTACTGTAATAAGTTGGTGAGAAACTGTGAAGTCAAGCAAATATCGTAATTGTGAACGAAACAGTGTAATTGAGCGTCTTTAGATACAAGTGCGAATGTTAGGTTAGGTTGACATATCAACCGTCGTAAAACCGCATTAAACAATGTCACTTAGTGAGATGTGTTTTTACACATTACAAGTCGGGAACTACGATATCTAATGTGAAAGCGCATGAAACCGTCGTAATCTTGTAGAAAACATTATAAAGTGGCGAGTAAAACGTTTTCTAACGATAGAAGTGCGAAGGTTAGGTTAGGTTAGGTTAGTTAAGCTAGGTAGCGTCGTGAAACTACCAAAAACGACGTCATCTAACGAGATAGTGTTGTTTTATAGCGAGTATTAAACTGCGATATGTGAAATGTTGTGAAAGCACACAAAACGGCATGAACAAGCCAAATACTGCGTGTTCTACCGTTACAAGTGCGAAACTGCTATATTGTGATATTCTCGTTAAATCGCATGCAAGCATCGTGAAACCTTAAAGAACAATGTCATTTAGCGAGATACAGCGTTCTGTACTGCAATAAGTTGGTGAAAAACTGTGAGGTTATGCAAATATCGTAATTGTGAACAAACAGTGTAATAGAGCGTTTTTAGATACAAGTGCGAATGTTAGGTTAGGTTAAGATATGAACCGTCGTAAAACCGCATTAAACAATGTCAATTACTGAGATGCAGTGTTTTTCACCATTAAAAGTGGGGAACTGCGATATTTAATGTGAAAGCGCTTGCAACCGTCGTTAGGTTAGGTTAGGTTAGGTTAGGTTAGGTTAGGTTAGGTTTGGTTAGGTTAGGTTAGGTTAGGTTAGGTTAGGTTGGGTTAGGTTAGGTTAGGTTAGGTTACGTTTGGTTAGGTTACGTTAGGTTAGGTTAGGTTAGGTTACGTTAGGTTAGGTTAGGTAAGGATAATTTGGTTAGGTTAGGTAAGGTTAGGTTAGGTTAGGTTAGGTTGGGTTGGGTGTTGTTGGGTTGGGTTGGGTTGGGTTAGGTTGGGTTAGGTTAGGTTAGGTTACGTTAGGTTAGGTTAGGTTAGGTTACGTTAGGTTATGTTAGGTTAGGTTAGGTTACGTTAGGTTAGGTTAGGTCAGGTAAGGTTAGCTTACGTTAGAATAGGTTAGGTTAGGTTACGTTAGGTTAGGTTAAGTTAGGTTAGGTTAGGTTTGGTTAGGTTAGGTTAGGTTAGCTTAGGTTAGGTTAGGTTGGGATGGGTTGGGTTAGGTTGGGTTAGGTTAGGTTAGGTTAGGTTAGGTTGGGTTAGGTTAGTTTAGGTTAGGTTAGGTTAGGTTAGGTTAAGTTGGGTTGGGTTAGGTTAGGTTAGGTTAGGTAAGGTTAGGTTAGGTTAGATTAGGTTAGGTTAAGGTATGAACCGTCGTAAAACCGCATTAAACAATGTCACTTAGTGAGATGCAGTGTTTTCACCATTACAAGTCGGGAACTGCGATATCTAATGTGAAAGCGCTTGCAAACGTCGTTAGGTTAGGTTAGGTTAGGTTAGGTTAGGTTTGGTTAGGTTAGGTTAGGTTAGGTTAGGGTATGTTAGGTAAGGTTTGGTTAGGTTAGGTTAGGTTAGGTTGGGTTAGGTAAGGTTAGGTTAGGTTAAGATATGAACCGCGCTAAAACCGCATTAAACAATGTCACTTAGTGAGATGTAGTGTTTTTCAACATTACAAGTCGGGAACTACGATATCTAATGTGAAAGCGCATGAAACCGTCGTAATCTTGTGGAAAACATTATAAAGTGGCGATTAAAACGTTTTCTAACGATAGAAGTGCGAAGGTTAGGTTAGGTTAGGTTAGTTAAGCTAGGTAGCGTCGTGAAACTACCAAAAACGACGTCATCTAACGAGATAGTGTTGTTTTATAGCGAGTATTAAACTGCGATAGGTGAAATGTTGTGAAAGCACACAAAACGGCATGAACAAGCCAAATACTGCGTGTTCTACCGTTACAAGTGCGAAACTGCTATATTGTGATATTCTCGTTAAATCGCATGCAAGCATCGTGAAACCTTAAAGAACAATGTCATTTAGCGAGATACAGCGTTCTGTACTGCAATAAGTTGGTGAAAAACTGTGAGGTTATGCAAATATCGTAATTGTGAACAAAACAGTGTAATAGAGCGTTTTTAGATACAAGTGCGAATGTTAGGTTAGGTTAAGATATGAACCGTCGTAAAACCGCATTAAACAATGTCACTTAGTGAGATGCAGTGTTTTTCACCATTACAAGTTGGGAACTGCGACATCTAATGTGAAAGCACTTGCAAACGTCGTTAGGTTAGGTTAGGTTAGGTTAGGTTACGTTAGGTTAGGTTTGGTTACGTTAGGTTAGGTTAGGTTATGTTAGGTTAGGTTGGGTTAGGTTAGGTTAGGTTACGTTAGGTTAAGGTATGAACCGTCGTAAAACCGCAATAAACAATGTCACTTAGTGAGATGCAGTGTTTTTCACCTTTACAAGTTGGGAACTGCGATATCTAATGCGAAAGCGCTTGAAACCGTCGTAATGTTGTAGAAAGCAATGTAAAGTAGCGAGTAAAACGTTTTCTAACGATAGAAGTGCGAAGGTTATGTTAGGTTGAGTTATGTTAGTTTAAGCTAGGTAGCGTCGTGAAACCACTAAAAACGACGTCATCTAACGAGATAGTGTTGTTTTATTGCGAGTACGAAACTGCGATAGGTAAAATGTTGTGAAAGCACACAAAACGGCATGAACAAGCCAAATACTGCGTGTTGTACCGTTACAAGTGCGAAAGTGCTATGTTGTGACATTCTCGGTAAAGCGCATGCAAGTATCGTGAAACCTTAAAGAACGATGTCATTTAGCGAGATACAGCGTTCTGTACTGTAATAAGTTGGTGAGAAACTGTGAGGTCAAGCAAATATCGTAATTGTGAACGAAACAGTGTAATTGAGCGTCTTTAGATACAAGTGCGAATGTTAGGTTAGGTTGACATATCAACCGTCGTAAAACCGCATTAAACAATGTCACTTAGTGAGATGTAGTGTTTTTCAACATTACAAGTCGGGAACTACGATATCTAATGTGAAAGCGCATGAAACCGTCGTAATCTTGTAGAAAACATTGTAAAGTGGCGAGTAAAACGTTTTCTAACGATAGAAGTGCGAAGGTTAGGTTAGGTTAGGTTAGTTTAAGCTAGGTTGCGTCGTGAAACTACCAAAAACGACGTCATCTAACGAGATAGTGTTGTTTTATAGCGAGTATTAAACTGCGATAGGTGAAATGTTGTGAAAGCACACAAAACGGCATGAACAAGCCAAATACTGCGTGTTCTACCGTTACATGTGCGAAACTGCTATATTGTGATATTCTCGTTAAATCGCATGCAAGCATCGTGAAACCTTAAAGAACAATGGCATTTAGCGAGATACAGCGTTCTGTACTGCAATAAGTTGGTGAAAAACTGTGAGGTTATGCAAATATCGTAATTGTGAACAAAACAGTGTAATAGAGCGTTTTTAGATACAAGTGCGAATGTTAGGTTAGGTTAAGATATGAACCGTCGTAAAACCGCATTAAACAATGTCAATTACTGAGATGCAGTGTTTTTCACCATTAAAAGTGGGGAACTGCGATATTTATTGTGAAAGCGCTTGCAACCGTCGTTAGGTTAGGTTAGGTTAGGTTTGGTTTGGTTAGGTTAGGTTAGGTTAGGTTAGGTTAGATTAGGTTGGGTTGAGTTGGGTTAGGTTAGGTTAGGTTAGGTTAGGTTAGGTTGGGTTAGGTTAGGTTAGGTTAGGTTACGTTAGGTTAGGTTACGTTAGGTTAGGTTAGGTTACGTTAGGTTAGGTTAGGTTAGGTAAGGATAATTTGGTTAGGTTAGGTAAGGTTAGGTTAGGTTAGGTTAGGTTGGGTTGGGTGTTGTTGGGTTGGGTTGGGTTGGGTTAGGTTGGGTTAGGTTAGGTTAGGTTACGTTAGGTTAGGTTAGGTTAGGGTACGTTAGGTTATGTTAGGTTAGGTTAGGTTACGTTAGGTTAGGTTAGGTCAGGTAAGGTTAGGTTACGTTAGAATAGGTTAGGTTAGGTTACGTTAGGTTAGGTTAAGTTAGGTTAGGTTAGGTTTGGTTAGGTTAGGTTAGGTTAGCTTAGGTTAGGTTAGGTTGGGTTGGGTTGGGTTGGGTTAGGTTGGGTTAGGTTAGGTTAGTTTAGGTTAGGTTAGGTTAGGTTAGGTTAAGTTGGGTTGGGTTAGGTTAGGTTAGGTTAGGTAAGGTTAGGTTAGGTTAGGTTAGGTTAAGGTATGAACCGTCGTAAAACCGCATTAAACAATGTCACTTAGTGAGATGCAGTGTTTTCACCATTACAAGTCGCGAACTGCGATATCTAATGTGAAAGCGCTTGAAACCGTCGTTAGGTTAGGTTAGGTTAGGTTAGGTTAGGTTAGGTTAGGTTTGGTTAGGTTAGGTTAGGTTTGGTTAGGTTAGGTTAGGTTAGGTTAGGTTATGTTAGGTTAGGTTGGGTTAGGTTAGGTTACGTTAGGTTAAGGTATGAACCGTCGTAAAACCGCAATAAACAATGTCACTTAGTGAGATGCAGTGTTTTTCACCTTTACAAGTTGGGAACTGCGATATCTAATGTGAAAGCGCTTGAAACCGTCGTAATGTTGTAGAAAGCAATGTAAAGTAGCGAGTAAAACGTTTTCTAACGATAGAAGTGCGAAGGTTATGTTAGGTTGAGTTATGTTAGTTTAAGCTAGGTAGCGTCGTGAAACCACCAAAAACGACGTCGTCTAACGAGATAGTGTTGTTTTATTGCGAGTACGAAACTGCGATAGGTAAAATGTGAAAGCACACAAAACGGCATGAACAAGCCAAATACTGCGTGTTGTACCGTTACAAGTGCGAAAGTGCTATGTTGTGACATTCTCGGTAAAGCGCATGCAAGTATCGTGAAACCTTAAAGAACGATGTCATTTAGCGAGATACAGCGTTCTGTACTGTAATAAGTTGGTGAGAAACTGTGAGGTCAAGCAAATATCGTAATTGTGAACGAAACAGTGTAATTGAGCGTCTTTAGATAACAAGTGCGAATGTTAGGTTAGGTTGACATATCAACCGTCGTAAAACCGCATTAAACAATGTCACTTAGTGAGATGTAGTGTTTTTCAACATTACAAGTCGGGAACTACGATATCTAATGTGAAAGCGCATGAAACCGTCGTAATCTTGTAGAAAACATTATAAAGTGGCGAGTAAAACGTTTTCTAACGATAGAAGTGCGAAGGTTAGGTTAGTTAAGCTAGGTAGCGTCGTGAAACTACCAAAAACGACGTCATCTAACGAGATAGTGTTGTTTTATAGCGAGTATTAAACTGCGACAGGTGAAATGTTGTGAAAGCACACAAAACGGCATGAACAAGCCAAATACTGCGTGTTTGTTGTGAGTGGAGTGCGCGAGTCAAGTGACTTTCAAATTTGGCGCGTAAGATGAACTACTGACAATGTGTGCAAGATGGCGTATTGCGCCAGTGCGGCGAACACTGGCGATTGGAAAAAGAAGAAAATTCAAGGGAATGGGAGAAAAATCCAGAGCCAGGGCATCGAAGAAAGAGGAAGAGGAGATTCGGGCTCGTGCTTGGAAGAAGAAGGCTAGGGTGCGGCGTGCGACCTCGTCGGGTGCGAGTACCTCCTGGGCGTCAGGGCATCCACCTAGCTGGCGACTGTTTCCACGGGGTCCTGGTGACCATTCAACCGCAGCGGCTATTGGCGAATCCTTGGCAAGACCTTGGTCTGATGTTCGAGCGGAAGACAGCGCAGCAGATGACGTCTACCGGGAGCGGGAGCAAGCCGTCGGGCTACGGGCCCGAGCTTATGCACTCTCACCACGGCAGCTTCCCCAATGGACTATTGAAGGGCGTGAACCGCTGGTGAGCCGTATCCGTCTTCTCTCGCGTCCGGACTCAAACACGAGGACTTTAACGAAAAGGACTGTTTAGACTCTTAGAGGTTTCCGCTCGCTAACGAAACTGACAGTGCTAATTAGTTAACATTTTTCTGATCTTAGTATTTTCCTTTTTGTGGTTTTTTTTTGTGTGTTTGTGAAAGTATAATTTTTTTTTTGCAAATCAAACGCTCACTTCCTTTTCTCGTGAGAGATTAACGTTTCACAGCTAGCTCGACTGGCTTTATTTACTGAACCTGTCACAAATTGGCGTCCGCTACGACAGGACGTGAGTGTTTGCCACTAAAAAGTAGATTTGAGTAAGGCTAACTAAAAAAAAGTAAAATGGGCTCGCGAGAGTTGATGGCGCTGGCAGAACGCATGGGGTTGGAGGGAGCAGAATTGCAGGCTTGGTTTGACGCACGAGAAGCGCGTGAGCGCGATGAACGAGCCGCGGAGAGAGACGCGAAGAAAGAACAGTTGGAGCTGGAAGGCCGCAATTTACAGCTACGTCTTGAAGTAGCAAAAACGGAGAACCAAACCCGAGAAGCAAGCCAGCGACACTTGGAAGTAGAAGAGAGGACGCTGCAACTGCGCCTGAGAGTAGCTGAGGCCGGTGTCGGTCAGCCTACGGTGGCTGACACGGGCAACCAAAGGAACGCGCCTATGGTAGTGAACCCGCATAACTTTATACCCGTTTTCAACGAGGACAGAGACGACCTTGACGCCTACCTGAAAAGGTTTGAGAGAGTGGCGACAGGTCAAGATTGGCCACGGGAAAAGTGGGCCACGGCTCTTAGTTTGTGCCTTGGCGGAGAGGCTCTGAAGGTATTTGGACGGTTGTCACCGAACGATTCCCTGTCATACGACGAAGTCAAATTGGCACTGCTCCAGCGTTTTCGCTTCACGGCTGATGGCTACCGTGAGAAATTCCGGAAAAGCAAGCCTGAAGACGGCGAAACTGGAAAACAGTATGCCACGAGACTCCAAAGTTTCTTTGACAGGTGGATAGAAATGTCTCAGACAGAGAGGAATTTCGATTCAGTCTGTGACTTGATTGTAGCCGAACAATTCATGGCGAACTGCAGTAGTCAGCTGGCGCTCTTCTTACGGGAGAAGAACTGCAAGACTCTGGAAGCCATGGCAGAGGCAGCTGATATATATATAGAGGCAAAGAGATTGAAGAACTTATTAATAGTTCAGAATAAGAGTGAGGACACAACTGGGAAGGCTAAATTGATTTCAAGCCCAAGAGCAGAGATGCAATGTTTTGTTTGTGGCCGTAAGGGGCACAAGGCTTCTGACTGTCGAAGTAAACCTAAACAAGTATTTTGTACAAACTGCCGTAAGTGGGGGCATGATGTGAAGGGCTGTCAGAAAATGACTGGCACTTCGAAATCAACTACATCTTGTTTAATGCTACCCAAAGAAGAGACCGGTCCACAACAATCCATGATTGATGGCGACGACTCGGACCGAGACGACAATGTTATGGGCACGGTGAAGACGCAAGCGCAATGTAAGAAACGTCCCATGCCAGTGTTACCAGGGGAAGTGAATGGACAAATTGTTCGAGTCCTAAGGGACACCGGAAGCAACACGTTGGTAGTACGCCGGTCATTAGTACCTGATGAAGCACTAACTGGCACTACCGCGACGTTGTGGTTGGCTGATGGCAGCACCATCGTAACCCCTGAGGCGGAGATACATATCAGATCTCCATACTTTTCCGGCATGGCCATCGTCAAGTGTATGCCGTCGCCACTGTATGACGTCATAGTTGGGAACGTACCGGGGGCCCGTGACGCCAATGACCCCGACGTTTCGCGGAAACTTTCTCAAGATCAATTCATTAAGAAAAAAGTTCATTCTGCGGACGAAGGTAACCACCCAAATTCTCAACTGGTTGGTGCCGCACGTCTCAATAGTTCGCGAAGGGCCATCTCTGTTGGGCTCCCTGGCCAGATGTCTCGCAAAATGTTTCGCGAAGAACAAGAAAAAGACCAGACACTTGACATCTGCAGAGCCAGAGTGGGTAAGAAGTTTGTTAGAAAGGGCTCGACATCTTTTTCTTTCGTAGCCAAGAATGGTATTCTTTACCGACAATACTTCCTGTCCCTTGTAAGATCATTGAACAAGCCATAGTCCCGAGGTCCCTGAGAGGCCAAGTGTTACGTTTGGCTCATGAAAATGTCATGTCAGGTCATCAGGGTGTAAAAAAAACAACAGATCGAGTTCTGGACGCCTTCTACTGGCCCGGGGTACAAGAAGATATCCGCAGATATGTCCGATCATGTGACGCCTGTCAAAGGACTTTACCGAAAGGCAAGGTGGGCAAGGTGCCTCTAGGGCGTATGCCGTTGATCGACACCCCTTTTGAACGTGTGGCGGTCGACATCATTGGACCGATAACTCCAGCCTCGGCAAAAGGCCATCGGTATATTTTGACTCTTGTGGATTTCACCACTCGCTACCCTGATGCAGTGCCTTTGACAGCAATTGACTCAGCTACAGTGGCCGAGGGACTTGTCGAGATGTTTTCTCGCATTGGTTTTCCACGAGAAGTCTTGGCTGATCAGGCATCGTGCTTTACCTCAGATCTAATGAAGGAGGTGAATGAACTACTGGCAGTCAAGCATCTTAGCTGCACTCCATACCATCCTATGTGCAACGGGATGGTAGAGAGGTTTAATGGAACACTCAAGCAAATGCTCCGCAAAATGGTTCAAGAACAGCCTAAATGTTGGGATCGCTTGCTAGCACCTCTTTTGTTTGCTTATCGTGAAGCCCCACAAGCAAGCTCCGGGTTCTCACCATTTGAACTTATTTATGGCCGACATATTCGAGGACCTCTGAGCATCCTGAAAGAGCTATGGACTCATGATCAGGAGAACGAAGAACTTAAGACGACGTACGGATATGTCCTGGATTTAAGAGAGCGAATTGAGAAGACACTAGAGCTGGTACGACAAAACCTGAGCCGAGCACAGGTGTCGCAGAAAAGGTATTACGACCGCCACAGCAAGCAACGGGACCTGAAAGCTGGTGACCGTGCATTGATCTTGCTTCCCACAAGCAACAACAAGTTATTGATGCATTGGAAAGGGCCGTTTCCAGTCATAGAAAAGAAAAACGACTATGACTACTGGCTGGACCTTGGACACAGCAAAAAACTTTTCCACATAAACATGCTGAAAAAGTATGAAGAACGCCGTGAAGAACAGCTTCCTCAGACATCATCTTTTGTCGTTCTGGAGGAAGAGGAGTCTGAGAAACCACTACCAACTTTCAAAGTACAGGGTAGCTGCGGTATTGACTCCATAAAGCTTGGAGATGAAATCGGGGAGCGACAGCGGGTGGAGATACGGGACATCTTAAGTACCTACGAAGACGTATTCTCGGAGATCCCAGGTAAAACAAACCTTGTGGAGTGTCGGTTACAAACGACCAGTTCAGAACCAGTTAACACCCCACAATACCCATTGCCATTCTCTATGAAGGAAGTCGTTGAAAAGGAAGTGCAAGACATGTTGCAACTTGGCATTATAGAACCCTCAGAGTCACCACATAATTCTCCTTTGGTACTAGTCAAAAAGGCCAGACAATGGCTACAGGGCCTGTATAGACTTTCGCCGTATAAACAAAGTTCTGGTATCTGATGCAGAACCTATACCCAGAACTGATCACTTGTTTGCCGAAGTGGGAACAAAGAAATGGTTCTCGAAGTTTGATTTAACTAAAGGATATTGGCAGGTTCCTCTCGCAAAAGACTCGCAGCAAAAGACCGCCTTTTCAAGGCAGTCAGGGCATTATCATTTCCTGTATATGCCTTTTGGCATCAAGACCGCATCCGCGGTCTTCACTCGTCTGATGAGAAAGTTATTGCTTGGAATACCCAACGTCGTTCATTACATAGACGACGTACTGGTGGCTACCACTACGTGGGAAGAACATCTAACAACTTTGAAGCAATTTTTTGCCAGGATACGACAAGCCGGACTAAGGATCAAGCCACAGAAATGTGAAGTGGCTATGAGCACAGTCACCTTTTTGGGACATCGATTGGGAGATGGCAACATACGGCCAGTCGAAAGCACGATACAGAAGATCACCTGTGCTTCTAAGCCTGAAACAAAGAAGCAACTCCGGTCATTCCTTGGACTGGCTGGCTATTACCGTGACCTGATACCTCGGTACGCCGAGAAAGCACAGCCGCTTACTGAGATGACGAGGAAGATGGAGAAAAACAAGATTACGTGGACCTCGGATAGAGAAGAAGCGTTTGAATCACTCAAAAAGGCTTTGTCTTCTGGGCCAATCGTCAAAGCACCCGATCTGAAAAGAGAATTCGTGCTTCGGTCTGACGCCTCTGATTCTTGTATAGGCGCTATCCTTATGCAAGAGCATGATGGCATCCTCCACCCTGTGTCATATGCCAGTCGTCAACTTCAGCCTCGCGAAAAGAGATACTCAGCAATCGAGAGGGAATGCTTAGCGTTGGTCTGGGCGATAGAAAAGTATCATGTTTTTCTGTACGGAACTTCATTTGTCGTACAGACCGATCACCAACCACTGCAGTATCTCTTAAGGGCAAAACACCTGAACAGTAGGGTATTACGGTGGAGCCTCGCGTTACAAGAATATTCATTCCGAGTCGAGCACATTAGAGGCTCTGAAAATGTCGGCGCAGATTATATGAGCCGGTTGTGAATTTTTACGTTTTCTCGAGACAAGCGACTACTTCAAGTTGTTTGTTTGTTAAGAACATCTTGTGAATGGACGACGCGTGGTGACTTCTCGCGCACTGAACTGCAGTTTATTTTTCTTCGCAAAAGAAACTTTTCAAAGGGGGGACTCTTGTTGTGAGTGGAGTGCGCGAGTCAAGTGACTTTCAAATTTGGCGCGTAAGATGAACTACTGACAATGTGTGCAAGATGGCGTATTGCGCCAGTGCGGCGAACACTGGCGATTGGAAAAAGAAGAAAATTCAAGGGAATGGGAGAAAAATCCAGAGCCAGGGCATCGAAGAAAGAGGAAGAGGAGATTCGGGCTCGTGCTTGGAAGAAGAAGGCTAGGGTGCGGCGTGCGACCTCGTCGGGTGCGAGTACCTCCTGGGCGTCAGGGCATCCACCTAGCTGGCGACTGTTTCCACGGGGTCCTGGTGACCATTCAACCGCAGCGGCTATTGGCGAATCCTTGGCAAGACCTTGGTCTGATGTTCGAGCGGAAGACAGCGCAGCAGATGACGTCTACCGGGAGCGGGAGCAAGCCGTCGGGCTACGGGCCCGAGCTTATGCACTCTCACCACGGCAGCTTCCCCAATGGACTATTGAAGGGCGTGAACCGCTGGTGAGCCGTATCCGTCTTCTCTCGCGTCCGGACTCAAACACGAGGACTTTAACGAAAAGGACTGTTTAGACTCTTAGAGGTTTCCGCTCGCTAACGAAACTGACAGTGCTAATTAGTTAACATTTTTCTGATCTTAGTATTTTCCTTTTTGTGGTTTTTTTTTGTGTGTTTGTGAAAGTATAATTTTTTTTTTGCAAATCAAACGCTCACTTCCTTTTCTCGTGAGAGATTAACGTTTCACAGCTAGCTCGACTGGCTTTATTTACTGAACCTGTCACAGTGTTCTACCGTTACAAGTGCGAAACTGCTATATTGTGATATTCTCGTTAAATCGCATGCAAGCATCGTGAAACCTTAAAGAACGATGTCATTTAGCGAGATACAGCGTTCTGTACTGCAATAAGTTGGTGAAAAACTGTGAGGTTATGCAAATATCGTAATTGTAAACGAAACAGTGTAATAGAGCGTTTTTCAATACAAGTACGAATGTTAGGTTAGGTTAAGATATGAACCGTCGTAAAACCGCATTAAACAATGTCACTTAGTGAGATGCAGTGTTTTTCACCATTACAAGTTGGGAACTGCGATATCTAATGTGAAAGCACTTGCAAACGTCGTTAGGTTAGGTTAGGTTAGGTTAGGTTACGTTAGGTTAGGTTTGGTTACGTTAGGTTAGGTTAGGTTATGTTAGGTTAGGTTGGGTTAGGTTAGGTTAGGTTACGTTAGGTTAAGGTATGAACCGTCGTAAAACCGCAATAAACAATGTCACTTAGTGAGATGCAGTGTTTTTCACCTTTACAAGTTGGGAACTGCGATATCTAATGCGAAAGCGCTTGAAACCATCGTAATGTTGTAGAAAGCAATGTAAAGTAGCGAGTAAAACGTTTTCTAACGATAGAAGTGCGAAGGTTATGTTAGGTTGAGTTATGTTAGTTTAAGCTAGGTAGCGTCGTGAAACCACCAAAAACGACGTCATCTAACGAGATAGTGTTGTTTTATTGCGAGTACGAAACTGCGATAGGTAAAATGTTGTGAAAGCACACAAAACGGCATGAACAAGCCAAATACTGCGTGTTGTACCGTTACAAGTGTGAAAGTGCTATGTTGTGACATTCTCGGTAAAGCGCATGCAAGTATCGTGAAACCTTAAAGAACGATGTCATTTAGCGAGATACAGCGTTCTGTACTGTAATAAGTTGATGAGAAACTGTGAGGTCAAGCAAATATCGTAATTGTGAACGAAACAGTGTAATTGAGCGTCTTTAGATACAAGTGCGAATGTTAGGTTAGGTTGACATATCAACCGTCGTAAAACCGCATTAAACAATGTCACTTAGTGAGATGTAGTGTTTTTCAACATTACAAGTCGGGAACTACGATATCTAATGTGAAAGCGCATGAAACCGTCGTAATCTTGTAGAAAACATTGTAAAGTGGCAAGTAAAACGTTTTCTAACGATAGAAGTGCGAAGGTTAGGTTAGGTTAGGTTAGTTTAAGCTAGGTAGCGTCGTGAAACTACCAAAAACGACGTCATATAACGAGATAGTGTTGTTTTATAGCGAGTATTAAACTGCGATAGGTTAAATGTTGTGAAAGCACACAAAACGGCATGAACAAGCCAAATACTGCGTGTTGTACCGTTACAAGTGCGAAACTGCTATGTTGTGATATTCTCGTTAAAGCGCATGCAAGCATCGTGAAACCTTAAAGAACGATGTCATTTAGCGAGATACAGCGTTCTGTACTGCAATAAGTTGGTGAAAATCTGTGAGGTTATGCAAATATCCTAATTGTGAACGAAACAGTGTAATAGAGCGTTTTTTAATACAAGTGCGAATGTTAGGTTAGGTTAAGATATGAACCGTCGTAAAACCGCATTAAACAATGTCACTTAGTGAGATGCAGTGTTTTTCACCATTACAAGTTGGGAACTGCGATATCTAATGTGAAAGCACTTGCAAACGTCGTTAGGTTAGGTTAGGTTAGGTTAGGTTAGGTTAGGTTAGGTTACGTTAGGTTAGGTTTGGTTAGGTTAGGTTAGGTTAGGTTAGGTTATGTTAGGTTAGGTTGGGTTAGGTTAGGTTAGGTTACGTTAGGTTAAGATATGAACCGGGCTAAAACCACATTAAACAATGTCACTTAGTGAGATGCTGTGTTTTCCACCATTACAAGTCGGGAACTGCGATATCTAATGTGAAAGCGCATGAAACCGTCGTAATCTTGTAGAAAACATTGTAAAGTAGCGAATAAAACGTTTTCTAACGATAGAAGTGCGAAGGTTCGGTTAGATTGAGCTAGGTAGCGTCGTGAAACCACCAAAAACGGTCATCTAACGAGATAGTGTTGTTTTATTGCGAGTACGAAACTGCGATAGGTGAAATATTGGGAAAGCACACAAAATGGCATGAACTAGCCAGATACTGCGTCTTGTGCCGTTACAAGTGCGAAACTGCTTTATTGTGATATTCTCGTTAAAGCGCATGCAAGTATCGTGAAACCTTAAAGAACGATGTCATCTAGCGAGATACAGCGTTCTGTACTGTAATAAGTTGGTGAGAAACTGTGAGGTCAAGCAAATATCGTAATTGTGAACGAAACAGTGTAATTGAGCGTATTTAGATACAAGTGCGAATGTTAGGTTAGATGGAGATATCAACCGTCGTAAAACCGCATTAAACAATGTCACTTAGTGAGATGTAGTGTTTTTCAACATTACAAGTCGGGAACTACGATATCTAATGTGAAAGCGCATGAAACCGTCGTAATCTTGTAGAAAACATTGTAAAATTGCGAGTAAAACGTTTTCTAACGATAGAAGTGCGAAGGTTAGGTTAGGTTAGGTTAGTTTAAGCTAGGTAGCGTCGTGAAACTACCAAAAACGACGTCATCTAACGAGATAGTGTTGTTTTATTGCGAGTATTAAACTGCGATAGGTGAAATGTTGTGAATGCACACAAAACGGCATGAACAAGCGAAATACTGCGTGTTCTACCGTTACAAGTGCGAAACTGCTATATTGTGATGTTCTCGTTAAAGCGCATGCAAGCATCGTGAAACCTTAAAGAACAATGTCATTTAGCGAGATACAGCATTCTGTACTGCAATAAGTTGGTGAAAAACTGTGAGGTTATGCAAATATCGTAATTGTGAACAAAACAGTGTAATAGAGCGTTTTTAGATACAAGTGCGAATGTTAGGTTAGGTTAAGATATGAACCGTCGTAAAACCGCATTAAACAATGTCAATTACTGAGATGCAGTGTTTTTCACCATTAAAAGTGGGGAACTCCGATATTTAATGTGAAAGCGCTTGCAACCGTCGTTAGGTTAGGTTAGGTTAGGTTAGGTTAGGTTTGGTTAGGTTAGGTTAGGTTAGGTTAGGTTAGATTAGGTTAGGTTGGGTTGAGTTGGGTTAGGTTAGGTTAGGTTAGGTTAGGTTGGGTTAGGTTAGGTTAGGTTAGGTTACGTTAGGTTAGGTTACGTTAGGTTAGGTTAGGTTAGGTTAGGTTACGTTAGGTATATTAGGTTAGGTAAGGATAATTTGGTTAGGTTAGGTAAGGTTAGGTTAGGTTAGGTTAGGTTGGGTTGGGTGTTGTTGGGTTGGGTTGGGTTGGGTTAGGTTGGGTTAGGTTAGGTTAGGTTACGTTAGGTTAGGTTAGGTTAGGTTACGTTAGGTTATGTTAGGTTAGGTTAGGTTACGTTAGGTTAGGTTAGGTCAGGTAAGGTTAGGTTACGTTAGAATAGGTTAGGTTAGGTTACGTTAGGTTAGGTTAAGTTAGGTTAGGTTAGGTTTGGTTAGGTTAGGTTAGGTTAGCTTAGGTTAGGTTAGGTTGGGTTGGGTTGGGTTAGGTTGGGTTAGGTTAGGTTAGGTTAGGTTAGGTTGGGTTAGGTTAGTTTAGGTTAGGTTAGGTTAGGTTAGGTTAAGTTGGGTTGGGTTAGGTTAGGTTAGATTGGGTAAGGTTAGGTTAGGTTAGGTTAGGTTAGGTTAAGATATGAACCGTCGTAAAACCGCATTAAACAATGTCACTTAGTGAGATGCAGTGTTTTTCACCATTACAAGTTGGGAACTGCGATATCTAATGTGAAAGCACTTGCAAACGTCGTTAGGTTAGGTTAGGTTAGGTTAGGTTACGTTAGGTTAGGTTTGGTTACGTTAGGTTAGGTTAGGTTAGGTTAGGTTAGGTTAGGGTATGTTAGGTAAGGTTTGGTTAGGTTAGGTTAGGTTAGGTTGGTTTAGGTAAGGTTAGGTTAGGTTAAGATATGGACCGCGCTAAAACCGCATTAAACAATGTCACTTAGTGAGATGCTGTGTTTTTCACCATTACAAGTCGGGAACTGCGATATCTAATGTGAAAGCGCATGAAACCGTCGTAATCTTGTAGAAAACATTGTAAAGTAGCGAATAAAACGTTTTCTAACGATAGAAGTGCGAAGGTTCGGTTAGTTTGAGTTATGTTAGTTTAGGCTAGGTAGCGTCGTGAAACCACCAAAAACGACGTCATCTAACGAGATAGTGTTGTTTTATTGCGAGTACGAAACTGCGATAGGTAAAATGTTGTGAAAGCACACAAAACGGCATGAACAAGCCAAATACTGCGTGTTGTACCGTTACAAGTGCGAAAGTGCTATGTTGTGACATTCTCGGTAAAGCGCATGCAAGTATCGTGAAACCTTAAAGAACGATGTCATTTAGCGAGATACAGCGTTCTGTACTGTAATAAGTTGGTGAGAAACTGTGAGGTCAAGCAAATATCGTAATTGTGAACGAAACAGTGTAATTGAGCGTCTTTAGATACAAGTGCGAATGTTAGGTTAGGTTGACATATCAACCGTCGTAAAACCGCATTAAACAATGTCACTTAGTGAGATGTAGTGTTTTTCAACATTACAAGTCGGGAACTACGATATCTAAAGGGAAAGCGCATGAAACCGTCGTAATCTTGTAGAAAACATTGTAAAGTGGCGAGTAAAACGTTTTCTAACGATAGAAGTGCGAAGGTTAGGTTAGGTTAGGTTAGTTTAAGCTAGGTAGCGTCGTGAAACTACCAAAAACGACGTCATCTAACGAGATAGTGTTGTTTTATAGCGAGTATTAAACTGCGATAGGTGAAATGTTGTGAAAGCACACAAAACGGCATGAACAAGCCAAATACTGCGTGTTCTACCGTTACAAGTGCGAAACTGCTATATTGTGATATTCTCGTTAAATCGCACGCAAGCATCGTGAAACCTTAAAGAACAATGTCATTTAGCGAGATACAGCGTTCTGTACTGCAATAAGTTGGTGAAAAACTGTGAGGTTATGCAAATATCGTAATTGTGAACAAAACAGTGTAATAGAGCGTTTTTAGATACAAGTGCGAATGTTAGGTTAGGTTAAGATATGAACCGTCGTAAAACCGCATTAAACAATGTCAATTACTGAGATGCAGTGTTTTTCACCATTAAAAGTGGGGAACTGTGAATTTATTGTGAAAGCGCTTGCAACCGTCGTTAGGTTAGGTTAGGTTAGGTTAGGTTAGGTTAGGTTTGGTTAGGTTAGGTTAGGTTACGTTAGGTTAGATTAGGTTAGGTTGGGTTGAGTTGGGTTAGGTTAGGTTAGGTTAGGTTAGGTTGGGTTAGGTTAGGTTAGGTTAGGTTAGGTTACGTTAGGTTAGGTTACGTTAGGTTAGGTTAGGTTATGTTAGGTTAGGTTGGGTTAGGTTAGGTTAGGTTACGTTAGGTTAAGGTATGAACCGTCGTAAAACCGCAATAAACAATGTCACTTAGTGAGATGCAGTGTTTTTCACCTTTACAAGTTGGGAACTGCGATATCTAATGCGAAAGCGCTTGAAACCGTCGTAATGTTGTAGAAAGCAATGTAAAGTAGCGAGTAAAACGTTTTCTAACGATAGAAGTGCGAAGGTTATGTTAGGTTGAGTTATGTTAGTTTAAGCTAGGTAGCGTCGTGAAACCACTAAAAACGACGTCATCTAACGAGATAGTGTTGTTTTATTGCGAGTACGAAACTGCGATAGGTAAAATGTTGTGAAAGCACACAAAACGGCATGAACAAGCCAAATACTGCGTGTTGTACCGTTACAAGTGCGAAAGTGCTATGTTGTGACATTCTCGGTAAAGCGCATGCAAGTATCGTGAAACCTTAAAGAACGATGTCATTTAGCGAGATACAGCGTTCTGTACTGTAATAAGTTGGTGAGAAACTGTGAGGTCAAGCAAATATCGTAATTGTGAACGAAACAGTGTAATTGAGCGTCTTTAGATACAAGTGCGAATGTTAGGTTAGGTTGACATATCAACCGTCGTAAAACCGCATTAAACAATGTCACTTAGTGAGATGTAGTGTTTTTCAACATTACAAGTCGGGAACTACGATATCTAATGTGAAAGCGCATGAAACCGTCGTAATCTTGTAGAAAACATTGTAAAGTGGCGAGTAAAACGTTTTCTAACGATAGAAGTGCGAAGGTTAGGTTAGGTTAGGTTAGTTTAAGCTAGGTTGCGTCGTGAAACTACCAAAAACGACGTCATCTAACGAGATAGTGTTGTTTTATAGCGAGTATTAAACTGCGATAGGTGAAATGTTGTGAAAGCACACAAAACGGCATGAACAAGCCAAATACTGCGTGTTCTACCGTTACATGTGCGAAACTGCTATATTGTGATATTCTCGTTAAATCGCATGCAAGCATCGTGAAACCTTAAAGAACAATGGCATTTAGCGAGATACAGCGTTCTGTACTGCAATAAGTTGGTGAAAAACTGTGAGGTTATGCAAATATCGTAATTGTGAACAAAACAGTGTAATAGAGCGTTTTTAGATACAAGTGCGAATGTTAGGTTAGGTTAAGATATGAACCGTCGTAAAACCGCATTAAACAATGTCAATTACTGAGATGCAGTGTTTTTCACCATTAAAAGTGGGGAACTGCGATATTTATTGTGAAAGCGCTTGCAACCGTCGTTAGGTTAGGTTAGGTTAGGTTTGGTTTGGTTAGGTTAGGTTAGGTTAGGTTAGGTTAGATTAGGTTGGGTTGAGTTGGGTTAGGTTAGGTTAGGTTAGGTTAGGTTGGGTTAGGTTAGGTTAGGTTAGGTTACGTTAGGTTAGGTTACGTTAGGTTAGGTTAGGTTACGTTAGGTTAGGTTAGGTTAGGTAAGGATAATTTGGTTAGGTTAGGTAAGGTTAGGTTAGGTTAGGTTAGGTTGGGTTGGGTGTTGTTGGGTTGGGTTGGGTTGGGTTAGGTTGGGTTAGGTTAGGTTAGGTTACGTTAGGTTAGGTTAGGTTAGGGTACGTTAGGTTATGTTAGGTTAGGTTAGGTTACGTTAGGTTAGGTTAGGTCAGGTAAGGTTAGGTTACGTTAGAATAGGTTAGGTTAGGTTACGTTAGGTTAGGTTAAGTTAGGTTAGGTTAGGTTTGGTTAGGTTAGGTTAGGTTAGCTTAGGTTAGGTTAGGTTGGGTTGGGTTGGGTTGGGTTAGGTTGGGTTAGGTTAGGTTAGTTTAGGTTAGGTTAGGTTAGGTTAGGTTAAGTTGGGTTGGGTTAGGTTAGGTTAGGTTAGGTAAGGTTAGGTTAGGTTAGGTTAGGTTAAGGTATGAACCGTCGTAAAACCGCATTAAACAATGTCACTTAGTGAGATGCAGTGTTTTCACCATTACAAGTCGCGAACTGCGATATCTAATGTGAAAGCGCTTGCAACCGTCGTTAGGTTAGGTTAGGTTAGGTTAGGTTAGGTTTGGTTAGGTTAGGTTAGGTTTGGTTAGGTTAGGTTAGGTTAGGTTAGGTTATGTTAGGTTAGGTTGGGTTAGGTTAGGTTACGTTAGGTTAAGGTATGAACCGTCGTAAAACCGCAATAAACAATGTCACTTAGTGAGATGCAGTGTTTTTCACCTTTACAAGTTGGGAACTGCGATATCTAATGTGAAAGCGCTTGAAACCGTCGTAATGTTGTAGAAAGCAATGTAAAGTAGCGAGTAAAACGTTTTCTAACGATAGAAGTGCGAAGGTTATGTTAGGTTGAGTTATGTTAGTTTAAGCTAGGTAGCGTCGTGAAACCACCAAAAACGACGTCGTCTAACGAGATAGTGTTGTTTTATTGCGAGTACGAAACTGCGATTGGTAAAATGTGAAAGCACACAAAACGGCATGAACAAGCCAAATACTGCGTGTTGTACCGTTACAAGTGCGAAAGTGCTATGTTGTGACATTCTCGGTAAAGCGCATGCAAGTATCGTGAAACCTTAAAGAACGATGTCATTTAGCGAGATACAGCGTTCTGTACTGTAATAAGTTGGTGAGAAACTGTGAGGTCAAGCAAATATCGTAATTGTGAACGAAACAGTGTAATTGAGCGTCTTTAGATAACAAGTGCGAATGTTAGGTTAGGTTGACATATCAACCGTCGTAAAACCGCATTAAACAATGTCACTTAGTGAGATGTAGTGTTTTTCAACATTACAAGTCGGGAACTACGATATCTAATGTGAAAGCGCATGAAACCGTCGTAATCTTGTAGAAAACATTATAAAGTGGCGAGTAAAACGTTTTCTAACGATAGAAGTGCGAAGGTTAGGTTAGTTAAGCTAGGTAGCGTCGTGAAACTACCAAAAACGACGTCATCTAACGAGATAGTGTTGTTTTATAGCGAGTATTAAACTGCGACAGGTGAAATGTTGTGAAAGCACACAAAACGGCATGAACAAGCCAAATACTGCGTGTTCTACCGTTACAAGTGCGAAACTGCTATATTGTGATATTCTCGTTAAATCGCATGCAAGCATCGTGAAACCTTAAAGAACGATGTCATTTAGCGAGATACAGCGTTCTGTACTGCAATAAGTTGGTGAAAAACTGTGAGGTTATGCAAATATCGTAATTGTAAACGAAACAGTGTAATAGAGCGTTTTTCAATACAAGTACGAATGTTAGGTTAGGTTAAGATATGAACCGTCGTAAAACCGCATTAAACAATGTCACTTAGTGAGATGCAGTGTTTTTCACCATTACAAGTTGGGAACTGCGATATCTAATGTGAAAGCACTTGCAAACGTCGTTAGGTTAGGTTAGGTTAGGTTAGGTTACGTTAGGTTAGGTTTGGTTACGTTAGGTTAGGTTAGGTTATGTTAGGTTAGGTTGGGTTAGGTTAGGTTAGGTTACGTTAGGTTAAGGTATGAACCGTCGTAAAACCGCAATAAAC
>NW_027464678.1:525000-530000 GCF_043290135.1 Rhipicephalus microplus
CGTTCTGTACTGCAATAAGTTGGTGAAAAACTGTGAGGTTATGCAAATATCGTAATTGTAAACGAAACAGTGTAATAGAGCGTTTTTCAATACAAGTACGAATGTTAGGTTAGGTTAAGATATGAACCGTCGTAAAACCGCATTAAACAATGTCACTTAGTGAGATGCAGTGTTTTTCACCATTACAAGTTGGGAACTGCGATATCTAATGTGAAAGCACTTGCAAACGTCGTTAGGTTAGGTTAGGTTAGGTTAGGTTACGTTAGGTTAGGTTTGGTTACGTTAGGTTAGGTTAGGTTATGTTAGGTTAGGTTGGGTTAGGTTAGGTTAGGTTACGTTAGGTTAAGGTATGAACCGTCGTAAAACCGCAATAAACAATGTCACTTAGTGAGATGCAGTGTTTTTCACCTTTACAAGTTGGGAACTGCGATATCTAATGCGAAAGCGCTTGAAACCATCGTAATGATGTAGAAAGCAATGTAAAGTAGCGAGTAAAACGTTTTCTAACGATAGAAGTGCGAAGGTTATGTTAGGTTGAGTTATGTTAGTTTAAGCTAGGTAGCGTCGTGAAACCACCAAAAACGACGTCATCTAACGAGATAGTGTTGTTTTATTGCGAGTACGAAACTGCGATAGGTAAAATGTTGTGAAAGCACACAAAACGGCATGAACAAGCCAAATACTGCGTGTTGTACCGTTACAAGTGTGAAAGTGCTATGTTGTGACATTCTCGGTAAAGCGCATGCAAGTATCGTGAAACCTTAAAGAACGATGTCATTTAGCGAGATACAGCGTTCTGTACTGTAATAAGTTGGTGAGAAACTGTGAGGTCAAGCAAATATCGTAATTGTGAACGAAACAGTGTAATTGAGCGTCTTTAGATACAAGTACGAATGTTAGGTTAGGTTAAGATATGAACCGTCGTAAAACCGCATTAAACAATGTCAATTACTGAGATGCAGTGTTTTTCACCATTAAAAGTGGGGAACTGCGATATTTAATGTGAAAGTGCTTGCAACCGTCGTTAGGTTAGGTTAGGTTAGGTTAGGTTAGGTTTGGTTAGGTTAGGTTAGGTTAGGTTAGATTAGGTTAGGTTGGGTTGAGTTGGGTTAGGTTAGGTTACGTTAGGTTAGGTTAGGTCAGGTAAGGTTAGGTTACGTTAGAATAGGTTAGGTTAGGTTAGGTTACGTTAGGTTAGGTTAAGTTAGGTTAGGTTAGGTTTGGTTAGCTTAGGTTAGGTTAGCTTAGGTTAGGTTAGGTTGGGTTGGGTTGGGTTAGGTTGGGTTAGGTTAGGTTAGGTTAGGTTAGGTTGGGTTAGGTTAGTTTAGGTTAGGTTAGGTTAGGTTGGGTTGGGTTGGGTTTGGTTAGGTTAGGTTAGGTTAGGTAAGGTTAGGTTAGGTTAGGTTAGGTTACGTTAGGTTAAGGTATGAACCGTCGTAAAACCGCATTAAACAATGTCACTTAGTGAGATGCAGTGTTTTTCATCTTTACAAGTTGGGAACTGTGATATCTAATGTGAAAGCGCTTGAAACCGTCATAATGTTGTAGAAAGCAATGTAAAGTAGCGAGTAAAACGTTTTCTAACGATAGAAGTGCGAAGGTTATGTTAGGTTGAGTTATGTTAGTTTAAGCTAGGTAGCGTCGTGAAACCACCAAAAACGACGTCATCTAACGAGATAGTGTTGTTTTATTGCGAGTACGAAACTGCGATAGGTAAAATGTTGTGAAAGCACACAAAACGGCATGAACAAGCCAAATACTGCGTGTTGTACCGTTACAAGTGCGAAAGTGCTATGTTGTGACATTCTCGGTAAAGCGCATGCAAGTATCGTGAAACCTTAAAGAACGATGTCATTTAGCGAGATACAGCGTTCTGTACTGTAATAAGTTGGTGAGAAACTGTGAAGTCAAGCAAATATCGTAATTGTGAACGAAACAGTGTAATTGAGCGTCTTTAGATACAAGTGCGAATGTTAGGTTAGGTTGACATATCAACCGTCGTAAAACCGCATTAAACAATGTCACTTAGTGAGATGTGTTTTTACACATTACAAGTCGGGAACTACGATATCTAATGTGAAAGCGCATGAAACCGTCGTAATCTTGTAGAAAACATTATAAAGTGGCGAGTAAAACGTTTTCTAACGATAGAAGTGCGAAGGTTAGGTTAGGTTAGGTTAGTTAAGCTAGGTAGCGTCGTGAAACTACCAAAAACGACGTCATCTAACGAGATAGTGTTGTTTTATAGCGAGTATTAAACTGCGATATGTGAAATGTTGTGAAAGCACACAAAACGGCATGAACAAGCCAAATACTGCGTGTTCTACCGTTACAAGTGCGAAACTGCTATATTGTGATATTCTCGTTAAATCGCATGCAAGCATCGTGAAACCTTAAAGAACAATGTCATTTAGCGAGATACAGCGTTCTGTACTGCAATAAGTTGGTGAAAAACTGTGAGGTTATGCAAATATCGTAATTGTGAACAAACAGTGTAATAGAGCGTTTTTAGATACAAGTGCGAATGTTAGGTTAGGTTAAGATATGAACCGTCGTAAAACCGCATTAAACAATGTCAATTACTGAGATGCAGTGTTTTTCACCATTAAAAGTGGGGAACTGCGATATTTAATGTGAAAGCGCTTGCAACCGTCGTTAGGTTAGGTTAGGTTAGGTTAGGTTAGGTTAGGTTAGGTTTGGTTAGGTTAGGTTAGGTTAGGTTAGGTTAGGTTGGGTTAGGTTAGGTTAGGTTAGGTTACGTTTGGTTAGGTTACGTTAGGTTAGGTTAGGTTAGGTTACGTTAGGTTAGGTTAGGTAAGGATAATTTGGTTAGGTTAAGTAAGGTTAGGTTAGGTTAGGTTAGGTTGGGTTGGGTGTTGTTGGGTTGGGTTGGGTTGGGTTAGGTTGGGTTAGGTTAGGTTAGGTTACGTTAGGTTAGGTTAGGTTAGGTTACGTTAGGTTATGTTAGGTTAGGTTAGGTTACGTTAGGTTAGGTTAGGTCAGGTAAGGTTAGCTTACGTTAGAATAGGTTAGGTTAGGTTACGTTAGGTTAGGTTAAGTTAGGTTAGGTTAGGTTTGGTTAGGTTAGGTTAGGTTAGCTTAGGTTAGGTTAGGTTGGGATGGGTTGGGTTAGGTTGGGTTAGGTTAGGTTAGGTTAGGTTAGGTTGGGTTAGGTTAGTTTAGGTTAGGTTAGGTTAGGTTAAGTTGGGTTGGGTTAGGTTAGGTTAGGTTAGGTAAGGTTAGGTTAGTCAAGGTGGACGATTGGGCGAGTTGGTGATTCATGATCGACGTATGTAACTGCGCGGTAGTAAACACGGACGACAAGAAGATACAAGGACAAGCGCAGACTATCAACTGAAGGTTTATTTTTCACAAACCACATATATATGACTGAAACAGAAACAGAAAACACGAAAATCTGCAAAAAATGATGACTTAGCACTTAACAATCGACAAAACGTGAACGTTTGACAAAAGCAGATTCAAGGACCATGTGCGCCACCTGCCAGATACCGTAGCTCTTTATCTAAAAGAGCTAACGACGGTTTGCTGACGCAGTGTTCTGGTTCCCGTGCCATTTTTTCCGCTTCGACAATCATACGGGTATGATCGTCTTTGTGCCTGAACATTACGACCGTGCTTTCGAACTGCGCAAGGCAGCCACACCTACTGACGTGCTGAGCTCGGGTAGACTGGGAGATGCCTAAATGAGCGCCTGCGCGAGCACGCACGCAATGTGCGCACTGGCAATGAAGGTTTTTTAGCTCAGCACGTCAGTAGGTGTGGCTGCCTTGCGCAGTTCGAAAGCACGGTCGTAATGTTCAGGCACAAAGACGATCATACCCGTATGATTGTCGAAGCGGAAAAAATGGCACGGGAACCAGAACACTGCGTCAGCAAACCGTCGTTAGCTCTTTTAGATAAAGAGCTACGGTATCTGGCAGGTGGCGCACATGGTCCTTGAATCTGCTTTTGTCAAACGTTCACGTTTTGTCGATTGTTAAGTGCTAAGTCATCATTTTTTGCAGATTTTCGTGTTTTCTGTTTCTGTTTCAGTCATATATATGTGGTTTGTGAAAAATAAACCTTCAGTTGATAGTCTGCGCTTGTCCTTGTATCTTCTTGTCGTCCGTGTTTACTACCGCGCAGTTACATACGTCGGTTAGGTTAGGTTAGATTAGGTTAGGTTAAGGTATGAACCGTCGTAAAACCGCATTAAACAATGTCACTTAGTGAGATGCAGTGTTTTCACCATTACAAGTCGGGAACTGCGATATCTAATGTGAAAGCGCTTGCAAACGTCGTTAGGTTAGGTTAGGTTAGGTTAGGTTAGGTTTGGTTAGGTTAGGTTAGGTTAGGTTAGGGTATGTTAGGTAAGGTTTGGTTAGGTTAGGTTAGGTTAGGTTGGGTTAGGTAAGGTTAGGTTAGGTTAAGATATGAACCGCGCTAAAACCGCATTAAACAATGTCACTTAGTGAGATGTAGTGTTTTTCAACATTACAAGTCGGGAACTACGATATCTAATGTGAAAGCGCATGAAACCGTCGTAATCTTGTGGAAAACATTATAAAGTGGCGATTAAAACGTTTTCTAACGATAGAAGTGCGAAGGTTAGGTTAGGTTAGGTTAGTTAAGCTAGGTAGCGTCGTGAAACTACCAAAAACGACGTCATCTAACGAGATAGTGTTGTTTTATAGCGAGTATTAAACTGCGATAGGTGAAATGTTGTGAAAGCACACAAAACGGCATGAACAAGCCAAATACTGCGTGTTCTACCGTTACAAGTGCGAAACTGCTATATTGTGATATTCTCGTTAAATCGCATGCAAGCATCGTGAAACCTTAAAGAACAATGTCATTTAGCGAGATACAGCGTTCTGTACTGCAATAAGTTGGTGAAAAACTGTGAGGTTATGCAAATATCGTAATTGTGAACAAAACAGTGTAATAGAGCGTTTTTAGATACAAGTGCGAATGTTAGGTTAGGTTAAGATATGAAC
>NW_027464678.1:535000-567500 GCF_043290135.1 Rhipicephalus microplus
TATCCTAATTGTGAACGAAACAGTGTAATAGAGCGTTTTTTAATACAAGTGCGAATGTTAGGTTAGGTTAAGATATGAACCGTCGTAAAACCGCATTAAACAATGTCACTTAGTGAGATGCAGTGTTTTTCACCATTACAAGTTGGGAACTGCGATATCTAATGTGAAAGCACTTGCAAACGTCGTTAGGTTAGGTTAGGTTAGGTTAGGTTAGGTTAGGTTACGTTAGGTTAGGTTTGGTTAGGTTAGGTTAGGTTAGGTTAGGTTATGTTAGGTTAGGTTGGGTTAGGTTAGGTTAGGTTACGTTAGGTTAAGATATGAACCGGGCTAAAACCACATTAAACAATGTCACTTAGTGAGATGCTGTGTTTTCCACCATTACAAGTCGGGAACTGCGATATCTAATGTGAAAGCGCATGAAACCGTCGTAATCTTGTAGAAAACATTGTAAAGTAGCGAATAAAACGTTTTCTAACGATAGAAGTGCGAAGGTTCGGTTAGATTGAGCTAGGTAGCGTCGTGAAACCACCAAAAACGGTCATCTAACGAGATAGTGTTGTTTTATTGCGAGTACGAAACTGCGATAGGTGAAATATTGGGAAAGCACACAAAATGGCATGAACTAGCCAGATACTGCGTCTTGTGCCGTTACAAGTGCGAAACTGCTTTATTGTGATATTCTCGTTAAAGCGCATGCAAGTATCGTGAAACCTTAAAGAACGATGTCATCTAGCGAGATACAGCGTTCTGTACTGTAATAAGTTGGTGAGAAACTGTGAGGTCAAGCAAATATCGTAATTGTGAACGAAACAGTGTAATTGAGCGTATTTAGATACAAGTGCGAATGTTAGGTTAGATGGAGATATCAACCGTCGTAAAACCGCATTAAACAATGTCACTTAGTGAGATGTAGTGTTTTTCAACATTACAAGTCGGGAACTACGATATCTAATGTGAAAGCGCATGAAACCGTCGTAATCTTGTAGAAAACATTGTAAAATTGCGAGTAAAACGTTTTCTAACGATAGAAGTGCGAAGGTTAGGTTAGGTTAGGTTAGTTTAAGCTAGGTAGCGTCGTGAAACTACCAAAAACGACGTCATCTAACGAGATAGTGTTGTTTTATTGCGAGTATTAAACTGCGATAGGTGAAATGTTGTGAATGCACACAAAACGGCATGAACAAGCGAAATACTGCGTGTTCTACCGTTACAAGTGCGAAACTGCTATATTGTGATGTTCTCGTTAAAGCGCATGCAAGCATCGTGAAACCTTAAAGAACAATGTCATTTAGCGAGATACAGCGTTCTGTACTGCAATAAGTTGGTGAAAAACTGTGAGGTTATGCAAATATCGTAATTGTGAACAAAACAGTGTAATAGAGCGTTTTTAGATACAAGTGCGAATGTTAGGTTAGGTTAAGATATGAACCGTCGTAAAACCGCATTAAACAATGTCAATTACTGAGATGCAGTGTTTTTCACCATTAAAAGTGGGGAACTCCGATATTTAATGTGAAAGCGCTTGCAACCGTCGTTAGGTTAGGTTAGGTTAGGTTAGGTTAGGTTTGGTTAGGTTAGGTTAGGTTAGGTTAGGTTAGATTAGGTTAGGTTGGGTTGAGTTGGGTTAGGTTAGGTTAGGTTAGGTTAGGTTGGGTTAGGTTAGGTTAGGTTAGGTTACGTTAGGTTAGGTTAGGTTAGGTTAGGTTACGTTAGGTATATTAGGTTAGGTAAGGATAATTTGGTTAGGTTAGGTAAGGTTAGGTTAGGTTAGGTTAGGTTGGGTTGGGTGTTGTTGGGTTGGGTTGGGTTGGGTTAGGTTGGGTTAGGTTAGGTTAGGTTACGTTAGGTTAGGTTAGGTTAGGTTACGTTAGGTTATGTTAGGTTAGGTTAGGTTACGTTAGGTTAGGTTAGGTCAGGTAAGGTTAGGTTACGTTAGAATAGGTTAGGTTAGGTTACGTTAGGTTAGGTTAAGTTAGGTTAGGTTAGGTTTGGTTAGGTTAGGTTAGGTTAGCTTAGGTTAGGTTAGGTTGGGTTGGGTTGGGTTAGGTTGGGTTAGGTTAGGTTAGGTTAGGTTAGGTTGGGTTAGGTTAGTTTAGGTTAGGTTAGGTTAGGTTAGGTTAAGTTGGGTTGGGTTAGGTTAGGTTAGATTAGGTAAGGTTAGGTTAGGTTAGGTTAGGTTAGGTTAAGATATGAACCGTCGTAAAACCGCATTAAACAATGTCACTTAGTGAGATGCAGTGTTTTTCACCATTACAAGTTGGGAACTGCGATATCTAATGTGAAAGCACTTGCAAACGTCGTTAGGTTAGGTTAGGTTAGGTTAGGTTACGTTAGGTTAGGTTTGGTTACGTTAGGTTAGGTTAGGTTAGGTTAGGTTAGGGTATGTTAGGTAAGGTTTGGTTAGGTTAGGTTAGGTTAGGTTGGTTTAGGTAAGGTTAGGTTAGGTTAAGATATGGACCGCGCTAAAACCGCATTAAACAATGTCACTTAGTGAGATGCTGTGTTTTTCACCATTACAAGTCGGGAACTGCGATATCTAATGTGAAAGCGCATGAAACCGTCGTAATCTTGTAGAAAACATTGTAAAGTAGCGAATAAAACGTTTTCTAACGATAGAAGTGCGAAGGTTCGGTTAGTTTGAGTTATGTTAGTTTAGGCTAGGTAGCGTCGTGAAACCACCAAAAACGACGTCATCTAACGAGATAGTGTTGTTTTATTGCGAGTACGAAACTGCGATAGGTAAAATGTTGTGAAAGCACACAAAACGGCATGAACAAGCCAAATACTGCGTGTTGTACCGTTACAAGTGCGAAAGTGCTATGTTGTGACATTCTCGGTAAAGCGCATGCAAGTATCGTGAAACCTTAAAGAACGATGTCATTTAGCGAGATACAGCGTTCTGTACTGTAATAAGTTGGTGAGAAACTGTGAGGTCAAGCAAATATCGTAATTGTGAACGAAACAGTGCAATTGAGCGTCTTTAGATACAAGTGCGAATGTTAGGTTAGGTTGACATATCAACCGTCGTAAAACCGCATTAAACAATGTCACTTAGTGAGATGTAGTGTTTTTCAACATTACAAGTCGGGAACTACGATATCTAAAGGGAAAGCGCATGAAACCGTCGTAATCTTGTAGAAAACATTGTAAAGTGGCGAGTAAAACGTTTTCTAACGATAGAAGTGCGAAGGTTAGGTTAGGTTAGGTTAGTTTAAGCTAGGTAGCGTCGTGAAACTACCAAAAACGACGTCATCTAACGAGATAGTGTTGTTTTATAGCGAGTATTAAACTGCGATAGGTGAAATGTTGTGAAAGCACACAAAACGGCATGAACAAGCCAAATACTGCGTGTTCTACCGTTACAAGTGCGAAACTGCTATATTGTGATATTCTCGTTAAATCGCACGCAAGCATCGTGAAACCTTAAAGAACAATGTCATTTAGCGAGATACAGCGTTCTGTACTGCAATAAGTTGGTGAAAAACTGTGAGGTTATGCAAATATCGTAATTGTGAACAAAACAGTGTAATAGAGCGTTTTTAGATACAAGTGCGAATGTTAGGTTAGGTTAAGATATGAACCGTCGTAAAACCGCATTAAACAATGTCAATTACTGAGATGCAGTGTTTTTCACCATTAAAAGTGGGGAACTGTGATATTTATTGTGAAAGCGCTTGCAACCGTCGTTAGGTTAGGTTAGGTTAGGTTAGGTTAGGTTAGGTTTGGTTAGGTTAGGTTAGGTTACGTTAGGTTAGATTAGGTTAGGTTGGGTTGAGTTGGGTTAGGTTAGGTTAGGTTAGGTTAGGTTGGGTTAGGTTAGGTTAGGTTAGGTTAGGTTACGTTAGGTTAGGTTACGTTAGGTTAGGTTAGGTTAGGTTACGTTAGGTTAGGTTAGGTTAGGTAAGGATAATTTGGTTAGGTTAGGTAAGGTTAGGTTAGGTTAGGTTAGGTTGGGTTGGGTGTTGTTGGGTTGGGTTGGGTTGGGTTAGGTTGGGTTAGGTTAGGTTAGGTTACGTTAGGTTAGGTTAGGTTACGTTAGGTTATGTTAGGTTAGGTTAGGTTACGTTAGGTTAGGTTAGGTCAGGTAAGGTTAGGTTACGTTAGAATAGGTTAGGTTAGGTTACGTTAGGTTAGGTTAAGTTAGGTTAGGTTAGGTTTGGTTAGGTTAGGTTAGGTTAGCTTAGGTTAGGTTAGGTTGGGCTGGGTTGGGTTAGGTTGGGTTAGGTTAGGTTAGGTTAGGTTAGGTTGGGTTAGTTTAGGTTAGGTTAGGTTAGGTTAAGTTGGGTTGGGTTAGGTTAGGTTAGATTAGGTAAGGTTAGGTTAGGTTAGGTTAGGTTAGGTTAAGGTATGAAGCGTCGTAAAACCGCATTAAACAATGTCACTTAGTGAGATGCAGTGTTTTTCACCTTTATAAGTTGGGAACTGTGATATCTAATGTGAAAGCGCTTGAAACCGTCGTAATGTTGTAGAAAGCAATGTAATGTAGCGAGTAAAACGTTTTCTAACGATAGAAGTGCGAAGGTCATGTTAGGTTATGTTAGTTTAAGCTAGGTAGCGTCGTGAAACTATCAAAAACAACGTCATCTAACGAGATAGTGTTGTTTTATTGCGAGTACGAAACTGCGATAGGTGAAATGTTGTGAAAGCACACAAAACGGCATGAACAAGCCAAATACTGCGTGTTGTACCGTTACAAGTGCGAAACTGCTATGTTGTGATATTCTCGTTAAAGCGCATGCAAGCATCGTGAAACCTTAAAGAACGATGTCATTTAGCGAGATACAGCGTTCTGTACTGCAATAAGTTGGTGAAAAACTGTGAGGTTATGCAAATATCCTAATTGTGAACGAAACAGTGTAATAGAGCGTTTTTTAATACAAGTGCGAATGTTAGGTTAGGTTAAGATATGAACCGTCGTAAAACCGCATTAAACAATGTCACTTAGTGAGATGCAGTGTTTTTCACCATTACAAGTTGGGAACTGCGATATCTAATGTGAAAGCACTTGCAAACGTCGTTAGGTTAGGTTAGGTTAGGTTAGGTTAGGTTAGGTTACGTTAGGTTAGGTTTGGTTAGGTTAGGTTAGGTTAGGTTAGGTTATGTTAGGTTAGGTTGGGTTAGGTTAGGTTACGTTAGGTTAAGGTATGAACCGTCGTAAAACCGCAATAAACAATGTCACTTAGTGAGATGCAGTGTTTTTCACCTTTACAAGTTGGGAACTGCGATATCTAATGTGAAAGCGCTTGAAACCGTCGTAATGTTGTAGAAAGCAATGTAAAGTAGCGAGTAAAACGTTTTCTAACGATAGAAGTGCGAAGGTTATGTTAGGTTGAGTTATGTTAGTTTAAGCTAGGTAGCGTCGTGAAACCACCAAAAACGACGTCGTCTAACGAGATAGTGTTGTTTTATTGCGAGTACGAAACTGCGATAGGTAAAATGTTGTGAAAGCACACAAAACGGCATGAACAAGCCAAATACTGCGTGTTGTACCGTTACAAGTGCGAAAGTGCTATGTTGTGACATACTCGGTAAAGCGCATGCAAGTATCGTGAAACCTTAAAGAACGATGTCATTTAGCGAGATACAGCGTTCTGTACTGTAATAAGTTGGTGAGAAACTGTGAAGTCAAGCAAATATCGTAATTGTGAACGAAACAGTGTAATTGAGCATCTTTAGATACAAGTGCGAATGTTAGGTTAGCTTGACATATCAACCGTCGTAAAACCGCATTAAACAATGTCACTTAGTGAGATGTAGTGTTTTTACACATTACAAGTCGGGAACTACGATATCTAATGTGAAAGCGCATGAAACCGTCGTAATCTTGTAGAAAACATTATAAAGTGGCGAGTAAAACGTTTTCTAACGATAGAAGTGCGAAGGTTAGGTTAGGTTAGGTTAGTTAAGCTAGGTAGCGTCGTGAAACTACCAAAAACGACGTCATCTAACGAGATAGTGTTGTTTTATAGCGAGTATTAAACTGCGATATGTGAAATGTTGTGAAAGCACACAAAACGGCATGAACAAGCCAAATACTGCGTGTTCTACCGTTACAAGTGCGAAACTGCTATATTGTGATATTCTCGTTAAATCGCATGCAAGCATCGTGAAACCTTAAAGAACAATATAATTTAGCGAGATACAGCGTTCTGTACTGCAATAAGTTGGTGAAAAACTGTGAGGTTATGCAAATATCGTAATTGTGAACAAACAGTGTAATAGAGCGTTTTTAGATACAAGTGCGAATGTTAGGTTAGGTTAAGATATGAACCGTCGTAAAACCGCATTAAACAATGTCAATTACTGAGATGCAGTGTTTTTCACCATTAAAAGTGGGGAACTGCGATATTTAATGTGAAAGCGCTTGCAACCGTCGTTAGGTTAGGTTAGGTTAGGTTAGGTTAGGTTAGGTTAGGTTTGGTTAGGTTAGGTTAGGTTAGGTTAGGTTGGGTTAGGTTAGGTTAGGTTAGGTTACGTTAGGTTGGGTTACGTTAGGTTAGGTTAGGTTAGGTTACGTTAGGTTAGGTTAGGTAAGGATAATTTGGTTAGGTTAGGTAAGGTTAGGTTAGGTTAGGTTAGGTTGGGTTGGGTGTTGTTGGGTTGGGTTGGGTTAGGTTGGGTTAGGTTAGGTTAGGTTACGTTAGGTTAGGTTAGGTTAGGTTACGTTAGGTTATGTTAGGTTAGGTTAGGTTACGTTAGGTTAGGTTAGGTCAGGTAAGGTTAGCTTACGTTAGAATAGGTTAGGTTAGGTTACGTTAGGTTAGCTTAAGTTAGGTTAGGTTAGGTTTGGTTAGGTTAGGTTAGGTTAGCTTAGGTTAGGTTAGGTTGGGATGGGTTGGGTTAGGTTGGGTTAGGTTAGGTTAGGTTAGGTTAGGTTGGGTTAGGTTAGTTTAGGTTAGGTTAGGTTAGGTTAGGTTAAGTTGGGTTGGGTTAGGTTAGGTTAGGTTAGGTAAGGTTAGGTTAGGTTAGATTAGGTTAGGTTAAGGTATGAACCGTCGTAAAACCGCATTAAACAATGTCACTTAGTGAGATGCAGTGTTTTCACCATTACAAGTCGGGAACTGCGATATCTAATGTGAAAGCGCTTGCAAACGTCGTTAGGTTAGGTTAGGTTAGGTTAGGTTAGGTTTGGTTAGGTTAGGTTAGGTTAGGTTAGGGTATGTTAGGTAAGGTTTGGTTAGGTTAGGTTAGGTTAGGTTGGGTTAGGTAAGGTTAGGTTAGGTTAAGATATGAACCGCGCTAAAACCGCGTTAAACAATGTCACTTAGTGAGATGTAGTGTTTTTCAACATTACAAGTCGGGAACTACGATATCTAATTTGAAAGCGCATGAAACCGTCGTAATCTTGTGGAAAACATTATAAAGTGGCGATTAAAACGTTTTCTAACGATAGAAGTGCGAAGGTTAGGTTAGGTTAGGTTAGTTAAGCTAGGTAGCGTCGTGAAACTACCAAAAACGACGTCATCTAACGAGATAGTGTTGTTTTATAGCGAGTATTAAACTGCGATAGGTGAAATGTTGTGAAAGCACACAAAACGGCATGAACAAGCCAAATACTGCGTGTTCTACCGTTACAAGTGCGAAACTGCTATATTGTGATATTCTCGTTAAATCGCATGCAAGCATCGTGAAACCTTAAAGAACAATGTCATTTAGCGAGATACAGCGTTCTGTACTGCAATAAGTTGGTGAAAAACTGTGAGGTTATGCAAATATCGTAATTGTGAACAAAACAGTGTAATAGAGCGTTTTTAGATACAAGTGCGAATGTTAGGTTAGGTTAAGATATGAACCGTCGTAAAACCGCATTAAACAATGTCAATTACTGAGATGCAGTGTTTTTCACCATTAAAAGTGGGGAACTGCGATATTTAATGTGAAAGCGCTTGCAACCGTCGTTAGGTTAGGTTAGGTTAGGTTAGGTTAGGTTAGGTTAGGTTAGATTAGGTTAGGTTGGGTTGAGTTGGGTTAGGTTAGGTTAGGTTAGGTTAGGTTGGGTTAGGTTAGGTTAGGATAGGTTAGGTTACGTTAGGTTAGGTTACGTTAGGTTAGGTTAGGTTAGGTTACGTTAGGTTAGGTTAGGTTAGGTAAGGATAATTTGGTTAGGTTAGGTAAGGTTAGGTTAGGTTAGGTTAGGTTGGGTTGGGTGTTGTTGGGTTGGGTTGGGTTGGGTTGGGTTAGGTTGGGTTAGGTTAGGTTAGGTTACGTTAGGTTAGGTTAGGTTAGGTTACGTTAGGTTATGTTAGGTTAGGTTAGGTTACGTTAGGTTAGGTTAGGTCAGGTAAGGTTAGGTTACGTTAGAATAGGTTAGGTTAGGTTACGTTAGGTTAGGTTAAGTTAGGTTAGGTTAGGTTTGGTTAGGTTAGGTTAGGTTAGCTTAGGTTAGGTTAGGTTGGGATGGGTTGGGTTAGGTTGGGTTAGGTTAGGTTAGGTTGGGTTAGGTTAGTTTAGGTTAGGTTAGGTTAGGTTAGGTTAAGTTGGGTTGGGTTAGGTTAGGTTAGGTTAGGTAAGGTTAGGTTAGGTTAGGTTAGGTTAAGGTATGAACCGTCGTAAAACCGCATTAAACAATGTCACTTAGTGAGATGCAGTGTTTTTCACCTTTACAAGTCGGGAACTGCGATATCTAATGTGAAAGCGCATGAAACCGTCGTAATCTTGTAGAAAACATTGTAAAGTAGCGAATAAAACGTTTTCTAACGATAGAAGTGCGAAGGTTCGGTTAGTTTGAGTTATGTTAGTTTAGGCTAGGTAGCGTCGTGAAACCACCAAAAACGACGTCATCTAACGAGATAGTGTTGTTTTAATGCGAGTACGAAACTGCGACAGGTAAAATGTTGTGAAAGCACTCAAAACGGCATGAACAAGCCAAATACTGCGGGTTGTACCGTTACAAGTTCGAAACTGCTATGTTGTGACATTCTCGGTAAAGCGCATGCAAGTATGGTGAAACCTTAAAGAACGATGTCATTTAGCGAGATACAGCGTTCTGTACTGTAATAAGTTGGTGAGAAACTGTGAGGTCAAGCAAATATCGTAATTGTGAACGAAACAGTGTAATTGAGCGTCTTTAGATACAAGTGCGAATGTTAGGTTAGGTTGACATATCAACCGTCGTAAAACCGCATTAAACAATGTCACTTAGTGAGATGTAGTGTTTTTCAACATTACAAGTCGGGAACTACGATATCTAATGTGAAAGCGCATGAAACCGTCGTAATCTTGTAGAAAACATTGTAAAGTTGCGAGTAAGACGTTTTCTAACGATAGAAGTGCGAAGGTTAGGTTAGGTTAGGTTAGTTTAAGCTAGGTAGCGTCGTGAAACTACCAAAAACAACGTCATCTAACCAGAGTGTTGTTTTATTGCGAGTATTAAACTGCGATAGGTAAAATGTTGTGAATGCACACAAAACGGCATGAACAAGCCAAATACTGCGTGTTGTACCGTTACAAGTGCGAAACTGCTATGTTGTGATATTCTCGTTAAAGCGCATGCAAGCATCGTGAAACCTTAAAGAACGATGTCATTTAGCGAGATACAGCGTTCTGTACTGCAATAAGTTGGTGAAAAACTGTGAGGTTATGCAAATATCCTAATTGTGAACGAAACAGTGTAATAGAGCGTTTTTTAATACAAGTGCGAATGTTAGGTTAGGTTAAGATATGAACCGTCGTAAAACCGCATTAAACAATGTCACTTAGTGAGATGCAGTGTTTTTCACCATTACAAGTTGGGAACTGCGATATCTAATGTGAAAGCACTTGCAAACGTCGTTAGGTTAGGTTAGGTTAGGTTAGGTTAGGTTAGGTTACGTTAGGTTAGGTTTGGTTAGGTTAGGTTAGGTTAGGTTAGGTTATGTTAGGTTAGGTTGGGTTAGGTTAGGTTAGGTTACGTTAGGTTAAGATATGAACCACGCTAAAACCACATTAAACAATGTCACTTAGTGAGATGCTGTGTTTTCCACCATTACAAGTCGGGAACTGCGATATCTAATGTGAAAGCGCATGAAACCGTCGTAATCTTGTAGAAAACATTGTAAAGTAGCGAATAAAACGTTTTCTAACGATAGAAGTGCGAAGGTTCGGTTAGATTGAGCTAGGTAGCGTCGTGAAACCACCAAAAACGATGTCATCTAATGAGATAGTGTTGTTTTATTGCGAGTATTAAACTGCGATAGGTGAAATGTTGTGAATGCACACAAAACGGCATGAACAAGCCAAATACTGCGTGTTCTACCGTTACAAGTGCGAAACTGCTATATTGTGATGTTCTCGTTAAAGCGCATGCAAGCATCGTGAAACCTTAAAGAACAATGTCATTTAGCGAGATACAGCGTTCTGTACTGCAATAAGTTGGTGAAAAACTGTGAGGTTATGCAAATATCGTAATTGTGAACGAAACAGTGTAATAGAGCGTTTTTCAATACAAGTACGAATGTTAGGTTAGGTTAAGATATGAACCGTCGTAAAACCGCATTAAACAATGTCACTTAGTGAGATGCAGTGTTTTTCACCATTACAAGTTGGGAACTGCGATATCTAATGTGAAAGCGCTTGCAAACGTCGTTAGGTTAGGTTAGGTAAGGTTAGGTTAGGTTAGGTTACGTTAGGTTAGGTTTGGTTAGGTTAGGTTAGGTTAGGTTATGTTAGGTTAGGTTGGGTTAGGTTAGGTTAGGTTACGTTAGGTTAAGGTATGAACCGTCGTAAAACCGCAATAAACAATGTCACTTAGTGAGATGCAGTGTTTTTCACCTTTACAAGTTGGGAACTGCGATATCTAATGTGAAAGCGCTTGAAACCGTCGTGATGTTGTAGAAAGCAATGTAAAGTAGCGAGTAAAACGTTTTCTAACGATAGAAGTGCGAAGGTTATGTTAGGTTGAGTTATGTTAGTTTAAGCTAGGTAGCGTCGTGAAACCACCAAAAACGACGTCATCTAACGAGATAGTGTTGTTTTATTGCGAGTACGAAACTGCGATAGGTAAAATGTTGTGAAAGCACACAAAACGGCATGAACAAGCCAAATACTGCGTGTTGTACCGTTACAAGTGCGAAAGTGCTATGTTGTGACATTCTCGGTAAAGCGCATGCAAGTATCGTGAAACCTTAAAGAACGATGTCATTTAGCGAGATACAGCGTTCTGTACTGTAATAAGTTGGTGAGAAACTGTGAAGTCAAGCAAATATCGTAATTGTGAACGAAACAGTGTAATTGAGCATCTTTAGATACAAGTGCGAATGTTAGGTTAGCTTGACATATCAACCGTCGTAAAACCGCATTAAACAATGTCACTTAGTGAGATGTAGTGTTTTTACACATTACAAGTCGGGAACTACGATATCTAATGTGAAAGCGCATGAAACCGTCGTAATCTTGTAGAAAACATTATAAAGTGGCGAGTAAAACGTTTTCTAACGATAGAAGTGCGAAGGTTAGGTTAGGTTAGGTTAGTTAAGCTAGGTAGCGTCGTGAAACTACCAAAAACGACGTCATCTAACGAGATAGTGTTGTTTTATAGCGAGTATTAAACTGCGATATGTGAAATGTTGTGAAAGCACACAAAACGGCATGAACAAGCCAAATACTGCGTGTTCTACCGTTACAAGTGCGAAACTGCTATATTGTGATATTCTCGTTAAATCGCATGCAAGCATCGTGAAACCTTAAAGAACAATGTCATTTAGCGAGATACAGCGTTCTGTACTGCAATAAGTTGGTGAAAAACTGTGAGGTTATGCAAATATCGTAATTGTGAACAAACAGTGTAATAGAGCGTTTTTAGATACAAGTGCGAATGTTAGGTTAGGTTAAGATATGAACCGTCGTAAAACCGCATTAAACAATGTCAATTACTGAGATGCAGTGTTTTTCACCATTAAAAGTGGGGAACTGCGATATTTAATGTGAAAGCGCTTGCAACCGTCGTTAGGTTAGGTTAGGTTAGGTTAGGTTAGGTTTGGTTAGGTTAGGTTAGGTTAGGTTAGGTTAGGTTGGGTTAGGTTAGGTTAGGTTAGGTTACGTTAGGTTAGGTTACGTTAGGTTAGGTTAGGTTAGGTTACGTTAGGTTAGGTTAGGTAAGGATAATTTGGTTAGGTTAGGTAAGGTTAGGTTAGGTTAGGTTAGGTTGGGTTGGGTGTTGTTGGGTTGGGTTGGGTTGGGTTAGGTTGGGTTAGGTTAGGTTAGGTTACGTTAGGTTAGGTTAGGTTACGTTAGGTTATGTTAGGTTAGGTTAGGTTACGTTAGGTTAGGTTAGGTCAGGTAAGGTTAGCTTACGTTAGAATAGGTTAGGTTAGGTTACGTTAGGTTAGGTTAAGTTAGGTTAGGTTAGGTTTGGTTAGGTTAGGTTAGGTTAGCTTAGGTTAGGTTAGGTTGGGATGGGTTGGGTTAGGTTGGGTTAGGTTAGGTTAGGTTAGGTTAGGTTGGGTTAGGTTAGTTTAGGTTAGGTTAGGTTAGGTTAGGTTAAGTTGGGTTGGGTTAGGTTAGGTTAGGTTAGGTAAGGTTAGGTTAGGTTAGGTTAGGTTAAGGTATGAACCGTCGTAAAACCGCATTAAACAATGTCACTTAGTGAGATGCAGTGTTTTCACCATTACAAGTCGGGAACTGCGATATCTAATGTGAAAGCGCTTGCAAACGTCGTTAGGTTAGGTTAGGTTAGGTTAGGTTAGGTTTGGTTAGGTTAGGTTAGGTTAGGTTAGGGTATGTTAGGTAAGGTTTGGTTAGGTTAGGTTAGGTTAGGTTGGGTTAGGTAAGGTTAGGTTAGGTTGGGTTAGGTTAGGTTAGGTTACGTTAGGTTAAGGTATGAACCGTCGTAAAACCGCAATAAACAATGTCACTTAGTGAGATGCAGTGTTTTTCACCTTTACAAGTTGGGAACTGCGATATCTAATGTGAAAGCGCTTGAAACCGTCGTAATCTTGTGGAAAACATTATAAAGTGGCGATTAAAACGTTTTCTAACGATAGAAGTGCGAAGGTTAGGTTAGGTTAGGTTAGTTAAGCTAGGTAGCGTCGTGAAACTACCAAAAACGACGTCATCTAACGAGATAGTGTTGTTTTATAGCGAGTATTAAACTGCGATAGGTGAAATGTTGTGAAAGCACACAAAACGGCATGAACAAGTTAAATACTGCGTGTTCTACCGTTACAAGTGCGAAACTGCTATATTGTGATATTCTCGTTAAATCGCATGCAAGCATCGTGAAACCTTAAAGAACAATGTCATTTAGCGAGATACAGCGTTCTGTACTGCAATCAGTTGGTGAAAAACTGTGAGGTTATGCAAATATCGTAATTGTGAACAAAACAGTGTAATAGAGCGTTTTTAGATACAAGTGCGAATGTTAGGTTAGGTTAAGATATGAACCGTCGTAAAACCGCATTAAACAATGTCAATTACTGAGATGCAGTGTTTTTCACCATTAAAAGTGGGGAACTGCGATATTTAATGTGAAAGCGCTTGCAACCGTCGTTAGGTTAGGTTAGGTTAGGTTAGGTTAGGTTAGGTTTGGTTAGGTTAGGTTAGGTTAGGTTAGGTTAGATTAGGTTAGGTTGGGTTGAGTTGGGTTAGGTTAGGTTAGGTTAGGTTAGGTTGGGTTAGGTTAGGTTAGGTTAGGTTAGGTTACGTTAGGTTAGGTTACGTTAGGTTAGGTTAGGTTAGGTTACGTTAGGTTAGGTTAGGTTAGGTAAGGATAATTTGGTTAGGTTAGGTAAGGTTAGGTTAGGTTAGGTTAGGTTGGGTTGGGTGTTGTTGGGTTGGGTTGGGTTGGGTTAGGTTAGGTTAGGTTACGTTAGGTTAGGTTAGGTTAGGTTACGTTAGGTTATGTTAGGTTAGGTTAGGTTACGTTAGGTTAGGTTAGGTCAGGTAAGGTTAGGTTACGTTAGAATAGGTTAGGTTAGGTTACGTTAGGTTAGGTTAAGTTAGGTTAGGTTAGGTTTGGTTAGGTTAGGTTAGGTTAGCTTAGGTTAGGTTAGGTTGGGATGGGTTGGGTTAGGTTGGGTTAGGTTAGGTTAGGTTGGGTTAGGTTAGTTTAGGTTAGGTTAGGTTAGGTTAGGTTAAGTTGGGTTGGGTTAGGTTAGGTTAGGTTAGGTAAGGTTAGGTTAGGTTAGGTTAGGTTAAGGTATGAACCGTCGTAAAACCGCATTAAACAATGTCACTTAGTGAGATGCAGTGTTTTTCACCTTTACAAGTTGGGAACTGCGATATCTAATGCGAAAGCGCTTGAAACCGTCGTAATGTTGTAGAAAGCAATGTAAAGTAGCGAGTAAAACGTTTTCTAACGATAGAAGTGCGAAGGTTATGTTAGGTTGAGTTATGTTAGTTTAAGCTAGGTAGCGTCGTGAAACCACTAAAAACGACGTCATCTAACGAGATAGTGTTGTTTTATTGCGAGTACAAAACTGCGATAGGTAAAATGTTGTGAAAGCACACAAAACGGCATGAACAAGCCAAATACTGCGTGTTGTACCGTTACAAGTGCGAAAGTGCTATGTTGTGACATTCTCGGTAAAGCGCATGCAAGTATCGTGAAACCTTAAAGAACGATGTCATTTAGCGAGATACAGCGTTCTGTACTGTAATAAGTTGGTGAGAAACTGTGAGGTCAAGCAAATATCGTAATTGTGAACGAAACAGTGTAATTGAGCGTCTTTAGATACAAGTGCGAATGTTAGGTTAGGTTGACATATCAACCGTCGTAAAACCGCATTAAACAATGTCACTTAGTGAGATGTAGTGTTTTTCAACATTACAAGTCGGGAACTAGGATATCTAATGTGAAAGCGCATGAAACCGTCGTAATCTTGTAGAAAACATTGTAAAGTGGCGAGTAAAACGTTTTCTAACGATAGAAGTGCGAAGGTTAGGTTAGGTTAGGTTAGTTTAAGCTAGGTTGCGTCGTGAAACTACCAAAAACGACGTCATCTAACGAGATAGTGTTGTTTTATAGCGAGTATTAAACTGCGATAGGTGAAATGTTGTGAAAGCACACAAAACGGCATGAACAAGCCAAATACTGCGTGTTCTACCGTTACATGTGCGAAACTGCTATATTGTGATATTCTCGTTAAATCGCATGCAAGCATCGTGAAACCTTAAAGAACAATGTCATTTAGCGAGATACAGCGTTCTGTACTGCAATAAGTTGGTGAAAAACTGTGAGGTTATGCAAATATCGTAATTGTGAACAAAACAGTGAAATAGAGCGTTTTTAGATACAAGTGCGAATGTTAGGTTAGGTTAAGATATGAACCGTCGTAAAACCGCATTAAACAATGTCAATTACTGAGATGCAGTGTTTTTCACCATTAAAAGTGGGGAACTGCGATATTTATTGTGAAAGCGCTTGCAACCGTCGTTAGGTTAGGTTAGGTTAGGTTAGGTTAGGTTAGGTTAGGTTTGGTTAGGTTAGGTTAGGTTAGGTTAGGTTAGGTTAGATTAGGTTGGGTTGAGTTGGGTTAGGTTAGGTTAGGTTAGGTTAGGTTAGGTTGGGTTAGGTTAGGTTAGGTTAGGTTAGGTTACGTTAGGTTAGGTTACGTTAGGTTAGGTTAGGTTACGTTAGGTTAGGGTAGGTTAGGTAAGGATAATTTGGTTAGGTTAGGTAAGGTTAGGTTAGGTTAGGTTAGGTTGGATTGGGTGTTGTTGGGTTGGGTTGGGTTGGGTTAGGTTGGGTTAGGTTAGGTTAGGTTACGTTAGGTTAGGTTAGGTTACGTTAGGTTATGTTAGGTTAGGTTAGGTTACGTTAGGTTAGGTTAGGTCAGGTAAGGTTAGGTTACGTTAGAATAGGTTAGGTTAGGTTACGTTAGGTTAGGTTAAGTTAGGTTAGGTTAGGTTTGGTTAGGTTAGGTTAGGTTAGCTTAGGTTAGGTTAGGTTGGGTTGGGTTGGGTTAGGTTGGGTTAGGTTAGGTTAGGTTAGGTTAGGTTGGGTTAGGTTAGTTTAGGTTAGGTTAGGTTAGGTTAGGTTAAGTTGGGTTGGGTTAGGTTAGGTTAGGTTAGGTTAGGTAAGGTTAGGTTAGGTTAGGTTAGGTTAGGTTAAGGTATGAACCGTCGTAAAACCGCATTAAACAATGTCACTTAGTGAGATGCAGTGTTTTCACCATTACAAGTCGCGAACTGCGATATCTAATGTGAAAGCGCTTGCAAACGTCGTTAGGTTAGGTTAGGTTAGGTTAGGTTAGGTTAGGTTAGGTTTGGTTAGGTTAGGTTAGGTTAGGTTAGGGTATGTTAGGTAAGGTTTGGTTAGGTTAGGTTAGGTTAGGTTGGGTTAGGTAAGGTTGGGTTAGGTTAAGATATGAACCGCGCTAAACCACATTAAACAATGTCACTTAGTGAGATGCTGTGTTTTCCACCATTACAAGTCGGGAACTGCAATATCTAATGTGAAAGCGCATGAAACCGTCGTAATCTTGTAGAAAACATTGTAAAGTAGCGAATAAAACGTTTTCTAACGATAGAAGTGCGAAGGTTCGGTTAGATTGAGCTAGGTAGCGTCGTGAAACCACCAAAAACGATGTCATCTAACGAGATAGTGTTGTTTTATTGCGAGTACGAAACTGCGATAGGTGAAATATTGGGAAAGCACACAAAATGGCATGAACTAGCCAGAAACTGCGTCTTGTGCCGTTACAAGTGCGAAACTGCTATGTTGTGATATTCTCGTTAAAGCGCATGCAAGCATCGTGAAACCTTAAAGAACGATGTCATTTAGCGAGATACAGCGTTCTGTACTGCAATAAGTTGGTGAAAAACTGTGAGGTTATGCAAATATCCTAATTGTGAACGAAACAGTGTAATATAGCGTTTTTTAATACAAGTGCGAATGTTAGGTTAGGTTAAGATATGAACCGTCGTAAAACCGCATTAAACAATGTCACTTAGTGAGATGGAGTGTTTTTCACCATTACAAGTTGGGAACTGCGATATCTAATGTGAAAGCACTTGCAAACGTCGTTAGGTTAGGTTAGGTTAGGTTAGGTTAGGTTACGTTAGGTTAGGTTTGGTTAGGTTAGGTTAGGTTAGGTTAGGTTATGTTAGGTTAGGTTGGGTTAGGTTAGGTTACGTTAGGTTAAGGTATGAACCGTCGTAAAACCGCAATAAACAATGTCACTTAGTGAGATGCAGTGTTTTTCACCTTTACAAGTTGGGAACTGCGATATCTAATGTGAAAGCGCTTGAAACCGTCGTAATGTTGTAGAAAGCAATGTAAAGTAGCGAGTAAAACGTTTTCTAACGATAGAAGTGCGAAGGTTATGTTAGGTTGAGTTATGTTAGTTTAAGCTAGGTAGCGTCGTGAAACCACCAAAAACGACGTCGTCTAACGAGATAGTGTTGTTTTATTGCGAGTACGAAACTGCGATAGGTAAAATGTTGTGAAAGCACACAAAACGGCATGAACAAGCCAAATACTGCGTGTTGTACCGTTACAAGTGCGAAAGTGCTATGTTGTGACATTCTCGGTAAAGCGCATGCAAGTATCGTGAAACCTTAAAGAACGATGTCATTTAGCGAGATACAGCGTTCTGTACTGTAATAAGTTGGTGAGAAACTGTGAGGTCAAGCAAATATTGTAATTGTGAACGAAACAGTGTAATTGAGCGTCTTTAGATAACAAGTGCGAATGTTAGGTTAGGTTGACATATCAACCGTCGTAAAACCGCATTAAACAATGTCACTTAGTGAGATGTAGTGTTTTTCAACATTACAAGTCGGGAACTACGATATCTAATGTGAAAGCGCATGAAACCGTCGTAATCTTGTAGAAAACATTATAAAGTGGCGAGTAAAACGTTTTCTAACGATAGAAGTGCGAAGGTTAGGTTAGGTTAGGTTAGTTAAGCTAGGTAGCGTCGTGAAACTACCAAAAACGACGTCATCTAACGAGATAGTGTTGTTTTATAGCGAGTATTAAACTGCGATAGGTGAAATGTTGTGAAAGCACACAAAACGGCATGAACAAGCCAAATACTGCGTGTTCTACCGTTACAAGTGCGAAACTGCTATATTGTGATATTCTCGTTAAATCGCATGCAAGCATCGTGAAACCTTAAAGAACGATGTCATTTAGCGAGATACAGCGTTCTGTACTGCAATAAGTTGGTGAAAAACTGTGAGGTTATGCAAATATCGTAATTGTAAACGAAACAGTGTAATAGAGCGTTTTTCAATACAAGTACGAATGTTAGGTTAGGTTAAAATATGAACCGTCGTAAAACCGCATTAAACAATGTCACTTAGTGAGATGCAGTGTTTTTCACCATTACAAGTTGGGAACTGCGATATCTAATGTGAAAGCACTTGCAAACGTCGTTAGGTTAGGTTAGGTTAGGTTACGTTAGGTTAGGTTTGGTTACGTTAGGTTAGGTTAGGTTATGCTAGGTTAGGTTGGGTTAGGTTAGGTTAGGTTACGTTAGGTTAAGGTATGAACCGTCGTAAAACCGCAATAAACAATGTCACTTAGTGAGATGCAGTGTTTTTCACCTTTACAAGTTGGGAACTGCGATATCTAATGCGAAAGCGCTTGAAACCGTCGTAATGTTGTAGAAAGCAATGTAAAGTAGCGAGTAAAACGTTTTCTAACGATAGAAGTGCGAAGGTTATGTTAGGTTGAGTTATGTTAGTTTAAGCTAGGTAGCGTCGTGAAACCACCAAAAACGACGTCATCTAACGAGATAGTGTTGTTTTATTGCGAGTACGAAACTGCGATAGGTAAAATGTTGTGAAAGCACACAAAACGGCATGAACAAGCCAAATACTGCGTGTTGTACCGTTACAAGTGTGAAAGTGCTATGTTGTGACATTCTCGGTAAAGCGCATGCAAGTATCGTGAAACCTTAAAGAACGATGTCATTTAGCGAGATACAGCGTTCTGTACTGTAATAAGTTGGTGAGAAACTGTGAGGTCAAGCAAATATCGTAATTGTGAACGAAACAGTGTAATTGAGCGTCTTTAGATACAAGTGCGAATGTTAGGTTAGGTTGACATATCAACCGTCGTAAAACCGCATTAAACAATGTCACTTAGTGAGATGTAGTGTTTTTCAACATTACAAGTCGGGAACTACGATATCTAATGTGAAAGCGCATGAAACCGTCGTAATCTTGTAGAAAACATTGTAAAGTGGCAAGTAAAACGTTTTCTAACGATAGAGGTGCGAAGGTTAGGTTAGGTTAGGTTAGTTTAAGCTAGGTAGCGTCGTGAAACTACCAAAAACGACGTCATATAACGAGATAGTGTTGTTTTATAGCGAGTATTAAACTGCGATAGGTTAAATGTTGTGAAAGCACACAAAACGGTATGAACAAGCCAAATACTGCGTGTTCTACCGTTACAAGTGCGAAACTGCTATATTGTGATATTCTCGTTAAATCGCATGCAAGCATCGTGAAACCTTAAAGAACAATGTCATTTAGCGAGATACAGCGTTCTGTACTGCAATAAGTTGGTGAAAAACTGTGAGGTTATGCAAATATCGTAATTGTGAACAAAACAGTGTAATAGAGCGTTTTTAGATACAAGTGCGAATGTTAGGTTAGGTTAAGATATGAACCGTCGTAAAACCGCATTAAACAATGTCAATTACTGAGATGCAGTGTTTTTCACCATTAAAAGTGGGGAACTGCGATATTTATTGTGAAAGCGCTTGCAACCGTCGTTAGGTTAGGTTAGGTTAGGTTAGGTTAGGTTTGGTTAGGTTAGGTTAGGTTAGGTTAGGTTAGATTAGGTTAGGTTGGGTTGAGTTGGGTTAGGTTAGGTTAGGTTAGGTTAGGTTGGGTTAGGTTAGGTTAGGTTAGGTTAGGTTACGTTAGGTTAGGTTACGTTAGGTTAGGTTAGGTTACGTTAGGTTAGGTTAGGTTAGGTAAGGATAATTTGGTTAGGTTAGGTAAGGTTAGGTTAGGTTATGTTAGGTTGGGTTGGGTGTTGTTGGGTTGGGTTGGGTTGGGTTAGGTTGGGTTAAGTTAGGTTAAGTTACGTTAGGTTAGGTTACGTTAGGTTACGTTAGGTTATGTTAGGTTAGGTTAGGTTACGTTAGGTTAGGTTAGGTCAGGTAAGGTTAGGTTACGTTAGAATAGGTTAGGTTAGGTTACGTTAGGTTAGGTTAAGTTAGGTTAGGTTTGGTTAGGTTAGGTTAGGTTAGCTTAGGTTAGGTTAGGTTGGGTTGGGTTGGGTTAGGTTGGGTTAGGTTAGGTCAGGTTAGGTTAGGTTGGGTTAGGTTAGTTTAGGTTAGGTTAGGTTAGGTTAAGTTGGGTTGGGTTAGGTTAGGTTAGATTAGGTAAGGTTAGGTTAGGTTAGGTTAGGTTAGGTTAGGTTAAGGTATGAAGCGTCGTAAAACCGCATTAAACAATGTCACTTAGTGAGATGCAGTGTTTTTCACCTTTACAAGTTGGGAACTGTGATATCTAATGTGAAAGCGCTTGAAACCGTCGTAATGTTGTAGAAAGCAATGTAAAGTAGCGAGTAAAACGTTTTCTAACGATAGAAGTGCGAAGGTCATGTTAGGTTATGTTAGTTTAAGCTAGGTAGCGTCGTGAAACTACCAAAAACAACGTCATCTAACGACATAGTGTTGTTTTATTGCGAGTACGAAACTGCGATAGGTGAAATGTTGTGAAAGCACACAAAACGGCATGAACAAGCCAAATACTGCGTGTTGTACCGTTACAAGTGCGAAACTGCTATGTTGTGATATTCTCGTTAAAGCGCATGCAAGCATCGTGAAACCTTAAAGAACGATGTCATTTAGCGAGATACAGCGTTCTGTACTGCAATAAGTTGGTGAAAAACTGTGAGGTTATGCAAATATCCTAATTGTGAACGAAACAGTGTAATAGAGCGTTTTTTAATACAAGTGCGAATGTTAGGTTAGGTTAAGATATGAACCGTCGTAAAACCGCATTAAACAATGTCACTTAGTGAGATGCAGTGTTTTTCACCATTACAAGTTGGGAACTGCGATATCTAATGTGAAAGCACTTGCAAACGTCGTTAGGTTAGGTTAGGTTACGTTAGGTTAGGTTTGGTTAGGTTAGGTTAGGTTAGGTTAGGTTAGGTTATGTTAGGTTAGGTTGGGTTAGGTTAGGTTAGGTTACGTTAGGTTAAGATATGAACCGCGCTAAAACCACATTAAACAATGTCACTTAGTGAGATGCTGTGTTTTCCACCATTACAAGTCGGGAACTGCGATATCTAATGTGAAAGCGCATGAAACCGTCGTAATCTTGTAGAAAACATTGTAAAGTAGCGAATAAAACGTTTTCTAACGATAGAAGTGCGAAGGTTCGGTTAGATTGAGCTAGGTAGCGTCGTGAAACCACCAAAAACGATGTCATCTAACGAGATAGTGTTGTTTTATTGCGAGTACGAAACTGCGATAGGTGAAATATTGGGAAAGCACACAAAATGGCATGAACTAGCCAGATACTGCGTCTTGTGCCGTTACAAGTGCGAAACTGCTTTATTGTGATATTCTCGTTAAAGCGCATGCAAGTATCGTGAAACCTTAAAGAACGATGTCATTTAGCGAGATACAGCGTTCTGTACTGTAATAAGTTGGTGAGAAACTGTGAAGTCAAGCAAATATCGTAATTGTGAACGAAACAGTGTAATTGAGCGTCTTTAGATACAAGTGCGAATGTTAGGTTAGGTTGACATATCAACCGTCGTAAAACCGCATTAAACAATGTCACTTAGTGAGATGTAGTGTTTTTACACATTACAAGTCGGGAACTACGATATCTAATGTGAAAGCGCATGAAACCGTCGTAATCTTGTAGAAAACATTATAAAGTGGCGAGTAAAACGTTTTCTAACGATAGAAGTGCGAAGGTTAGGTTAGGTTAGGTTAGTTAAGCTAGGTAGCGTCGTGAAACTACCAAAAACGACGTCATCTAACGAGATAGTGTTGTTTTATAGCGAGTATTAAACTGCGATATGTAAAATGTTGTGAAAGCACACAAAACGGCATGAACAAGCCAAATACTGCGTGTTCTACCGTTACAAGTGCGAAACTGCTATATTGTGATATTCTCGTTAAATCGCATGCAAGCATCGTGAAACCTTAAAGAACAATGTCATTTAGCGAGATACAGCGTTCTGTACTGCAATAAGTTGGTGAAAAACTGTGAGGTTATGCAAATATCGTAATTGTGAACAAACAGTGTAATAGAGCGTTTTTAGATACAAGTGCGAATGTTAGGTTAGGTTAAGATATGAACCGTCGTAAAACCGCATTAAACAATGTCAATTACTGAGATGCAGTGTTTTTCACCATTAAAAGTGGGGAACTGCGATATTTAATGTGAAAGCTCTTGCAACCGTCGTTAGGTTAGGTTAGGTTAGGTTAGGTTAGGTTAGGTTAGGTTAGGTTTGGTTAGGTTAGGTTAGGTTAGGTTAGGTTGGGTTAGGTTAGGTTAGGTTAGGTTACGTTAGGTTAGGTTACGTTAGGTTAGGTTAGGTTAGGTTACGTTAGGTTAGGTTAGGTAAGGATAATTTGGTTAGGTTAGGTAAGGTTAGGTTAGGTTAGGTTAGGTTGGGTTGGGTGTTGTTGGGTTGGGTTGGGTTGGGTTAGGTTGGGTTAGGTTAGGTTAGGTTACGTTAGGTTAGGTTAGGTTACGTTAGGTTATGTTAGGTTAGGTTAGGTTACGTTAGGTTAGGTTAGGTCAGGTAAGGTTAGGTTACGTTAGAATAGGTTAGGTTAGGTTACGTTAGGTTAGGTTAAGTTAGGTTAGGTTAGGTTTGGTTAGGTTAGGTTAGGTTAGCTTAGGTTAGGTTAGGTTGGGATGGGTTGGGTTAGGTTGGGTTAGGTTAGGTTAGGTTAGGTTAGGTTGGGTTAGGTTAGTTTAGGTTAGGTTAGGTTAGGTTAGGTTAAGTTGGGTTGGGTTAGGTTAGGTTAGGTTAGGTAAGGTTAGGTTAGGTTAGATTAGGTTAGGTTAAGGTATGAACCGTCGTAAAACCGCATTAAACAATGTCACTTAGTGAGATGCAGTGTTTTCACCATTACAAGTCGGGAACTGCGATATCTAATGTGAAAGCGCTTGCAAACGTCGTTAGGTTAGGTTAGGTTAGGTTAGGTTAGGTTTGGTTAGGTTAGGTTAGGTTAGGTTAGGGTATGTTAGGTAAGGTTTGGTTAGGTTAGGTTAGGTTAGGTTGGGTTAGGTAAGGTTAGGTTAGGTTAAGATATGAACCGCGCTAAAACCGCATTAAACAATGTCACTTAGTGAGATGTAGTGTTTTTCAACATTACAAGTCGGGAACTACGATATCTAATGTGAAAGCGCATGAAACCGTCGTAATCTTGTGGAAAACATTATAAAGTGGCGATTAAAACGTTTTCTAACGATAGAAGTGCGAAGGTTAGGTTAGGTTAGGTTAGTTAAGCTAGGTAGCGTCGTGAAACTACCAAAAACGACGTCATCTAACGAGATAGTGTTGTTTTATAGCGAGTATTAAACTGCGATAGGTGAAATGTTGTGAAAGCACACAAAACGGCATGAACAAGCCAAATACTGCGTGTTCTACCGTTACAAGTGCGAAACTGCTATATTGTGATATTCTCGTTAAATCGCATGCAAGCATCGTGAAACCTTAAAGAACAATGTCATTTAGCGAGATACAGCGTTCTGTACTGCAATAAGTTGGTGAAAAACTGTGAGGTTATGCAAATATCGTAATTGTGAACAAAACAGTGTAATAGAGCGTTTTTAGATACAAGTGCGAATGTTAGGTTAGGTTAAGATATGAACCGTCGTAAAACCGCATTAAACAATGTCAATTACTGAGATGCAGTGTTTTTCACCATTAAAAGTGGGGAACTGCGATATTTAATGTGAAAGCGCTTGCAACCGTCGTTAGGTTAGGTTAGGTTAGGTTAGGTTAGGTTAGGTTTGGTTAGGTTAGGTTAGGTTAGGTTATGTTAGGTTAGGTTGGGTTAGGTTAGGTTAGGTTACGTTAGGTTAAGGTATGAACCGTCGTAAAACCGCAATAAACAATGTCACTTAGTGAGATGCAGTGTTTTTCACCTTTACAAGTTGGGAACTGCGATATCTAATACGAAAGCGCTTGAAACCGTCGTAATGTTGTAGAAAGCAATGTAAAGTAGCGAGTAAAACGTTTTCTAACGATAGAAGTGCGAAGGTTATGTTAGGTTGAGTTATGTTAGTTTAAGCTAGGTAGCGTCGTGAAACCACTAAAAACGACGTCATCTAACGAGATAGTGTTGTTTTATTGCGAGTACGAAACTGCGATAGGTAAAATGTTGTGAAAGCACACAAAACGGCATGAACAAGCCAAATACTGCGTGTTGTACCGTTACAAGTGCGAAAGTGCTATGTTGTGACATTCTCGGTAAAGCGCATGCAAGTATCGTGAAACCTTAAAGAACGATGTCATTTAGCGAGATACAGCGTTCTGTACTGTAATAAGTTGGTGAGAAACTGTGAGGTCAAGCAAATATCGTAATTGTGAACGAAACAGTGTAATTGAGCGTCTTTAGATACAAGTGCGAATGTTAGGTTAGGTTGACATATCAACCGTCGTAAAACCGCATTAAACAATGTCACTTAGTGAGATGTAGTGTTTTTCAACATTACAAGTCGGGAACTACGATATCTAATGTGAAAGCGCATGAAACCGTCGTAATCTTGTAGAAAACATTGTAAAGTGGCGAGTAAAACGTTTTCTAACGATAGAAGTGCGAAGGTTAGGTTAGGTTAGGTTAGTTTAAGCTAGGTTGCGTCGTGAAACTACCAAAAACGACGTCATCTAACGAGATAGTGTTGTTTTATAGCGAGTATTAAACTGCGATAGGTGAAATGTTGTGAAAGCACACAAAACGGCATGAACAAGCCAAATACTGCGTGTTCTACCGTTACATGTGCGAAACTGCTATATTGTGATATTCTCGTTAAATCGCATGCAAGCATCGTGAAACCTTAAAGAACAATGTCATTTAGCGAGATACAGCGTTCTGTACTGCAATAAGTTGGTGAAAAACTGTGAGGTTATGCAAATATCGTAATTGTGAACAAAACAGTGTAATAGAGCGTTTTTAGATACAAGTGCGAATGTTAGGTTAGGTTAAGATATGAACCGTCGTAAAACCGCATTAAACAATGTCAATTACTGAGATGCAGTGTTTTTCACCATTAAAAGTGGGGAACTGCGATATTTATTGTGAAAGCGCTTGCAACCGTCGTTAGGTTAGGTTAGGTTAGGTTAGGTTAGGTTTGGTTAGGTTAGGTTAGGTTAGGTTAGGTTAGGTTAGATTAGGTTGGGTTGAGTTGGGTTAGGTTAGGTTAGGTTAGGTTAGGTTAGGTTGGGTTAGGTTAGGTTAGGTTAGGTTAGGTTACGTTAGGTTAGGTTACGTTAGGTTAGGTTAGGTTACGTTAGGTTAGGTTAGGTTAGGTAAGGATAATTTGGTTAGGTTAGGTAAGGTTAGGTTAGGTTAGGTTAGGTTGGGTTGGGTGTTGTTGGGTTGGGTTGGGTTAGGTTGGGTTAGGTTAGGTTAGGTTACGTTAGGTTAGGTTAGGTTAGGTTACGTTAGGTTATGTTAGGTTAGGTTAGGTTACGTTAGGTTAGGTTAGGTCAGGTAAGGTTAGGTTACGTTAGAATAGGTTAGGTTAGGTTACGTTAGGTTAGGTTAAGTTAGGTTAGGTTAGGTTTGGTTAGGTTAGGTTAGGTTAGCTTAGGTTAGGTTAGGTTGGGTTGGGTTGGGTTAGGTTGGGTTAGGTTAGGTTAGGTTAGGTTAGGTTGGGTTAGGTTAGTTTAGGTTAGGTTAGGTTAGGTTAGGTTAAGTTGGGTTGGGTTAGGTTAGGTTAGGTTAGGTAAGGTTAGGTTAGGTTAGGTTAGGTTAGGTTAGGTTAAGGTATGAACCGTCGTAAAACCGCATTAAACAATGTCACTTAGTGAGATGCAGTGTTTTCACCATTACAAGTCGCGAACTGCGATATCTAATGTGAAAGCGCTTGCAAACGTCGTTAGGTTAGGTTAGGTTAGGTTAGGTTAGGTTAGGTTAGGTTTGGTTAGGTTAGGTTAGGTTAGGTTAGGGTATGTTAGGTAAGGTTTGGTTAGGTTAGGTTAGGTTAGGTTGGGTTAGGTAAGGTTAGGTTAGGTTAAGATATGAACCGCGCTAAAACCACATTAAACAATGTCACTTAGTGAGATGCTGTGTTTTCCACCATTACAAGTCGGGAACTGCGATATCTAATGTGAAAGCGCATGAAACCGTCGTAATCTTGTAGAAAACATTGTAAAGTAGCGAATAAAACGTTTTCTAACGATAGAAGTGCGAAGGTTCGGTTAGATTGAGCTAGGTAGCGTCGTGAAACCACCAAAAACGATGTCATCTAACGAGATAGTGTTGTTTTATTGCGAGTACGAAACTGCGATAGGTGAAATATTGGGAAAGCACACAAAATGGCATGAACTAGCCAGATACTGCGTCTTGTGCCGTTACAAGTGCGAAACTGCTTTATTGTGATATTCTCGTTAAAGCGCATGCAAGTATCGTGAAACCTTAAAGAACGATGTCATCTAGCGAGATACAGCGTTCTGTACTGTAATAAGTTGGTGAGAAACTGTGAGGTCAAGCAAATATCGTAATTGTGAACGAAACAGTGTAATTGAGCGTATTTAGATACAAGTGCGAATGTTAGGTTAGGTTGAGATATCAACCGTCGTAAAACCGCATTAAACAATGTCACTTAGTGAGATGTAGTGTTTTTCAACATTACAAGTCGGGAACTACGATATCTAATGTGAAAGCGCATGAAACCGTCGTAATCTTGTAGAAAACATTGTAAAATTGCGAGTAAAACGTTTTCTAACGATAGAAGTGCGAAGGTTAGGTTAGGTTAGGTTAGTTTAAGCTAGGTAGCGTCGTGAAACTACCAAAAAAGACGTCATCTAACGAGATAGTGTTGTTTTATTGCGAGTATTAAACTGCGATAGGTGAAATGTTGTGAATGCACACAAAACGGCATGAACAAGCCAAATACTGCGTGTTCTACCGTTACAAGTGCGAAACTGCTATATTGTGATGTTCTCGTTAAAGCGCATGCAAGCATCGTGAAACCTTAAAGAACAATGTCATTTAGCGAGATACAGCGTTCTGTACTGCAATAAGTTGGTGAAAAACTGTGAGGTTATGCAAATATCGTAATTGTGAACGAAACAGTGTAATAGAGCGTTTTTCAATACAAGTACGAATGTTAGGTTAGGTTAAGATATGAACCGTCGTAAAACCGCATTAAACAATGTCACTTAGTGAGATGCAGTGTTTTTCACCATTACAAGTTGGGAACTGCGATATCTAATGTGAAAGCGCTTGCAAACGTCGTTAGGTTAGGTTAGGTAAGGTTAGGTTAGGTTAGGTTACGTTAGGTTAGGTTTGGTTAGGTTAGGTTAGGTTAGGTTAGGTTACGTTAGATTAGGTTGGGTTAGGTTAGGTTAGGTTACGTTAGGTTAAGGTATGAACCGTCGTAAAACCGCAATAAACAATGTCACTTAGTGAGATGCAGTGTTTTTCACCTTTACAAGTTGGGAACTGCGATATCTAATGTGAAAGCGCTTGAAACCGTCGTAATGTTGTAGAAAGCAATGTAAAGTAGCGAGTAAAACGTTTTCTAACGATAGAAGTGCGAAGGTTATGTTAGGTTGAGTTATGTTAGTTTAAGCTAGGTAGCGTCGTGAAACCACCAAAAACGACGTCATCTAACGAGATAGTGTTGTTTTATTGCGAGTACGAAACTGCGATAGGTAAAATGTTGTGAAAGCACACAAAACGGCATGAACAAGCCAAATACTGCGTGTTGTACCGTTACAAGTGCGAAAGTGCTATGTTGTGACATTCTCGGTAAAGCGCATGCAAGTATCGTGAAACCTTAAAGAACGATGTCATTTAGCGAGATACAGCGTTCTGTACTGTAATAAGTTGGTGAGAAACTGTGAGGTCAAGCAAATATCGTAATTGTGAACGAAACAGTGTAATTGAGCGTCTTTAGATACAAGTGCGAATGTTAGGTTAGGTTAAGATATGAACCGTCGTAAAACCGCATTAAACAATGTCAATTACTGAGATGCAGTGTTTTTCACCATTAAAAGTGGGGAACTGCGATATTTAATGTGAAAGCGCTTGCAACCGTCGTTAGGTTCGGTTAGGTTAGGTTAGGTTAGGTTTGGTTAGGTTAGGTTAGCTTAGGTTAGGTTGGGTTAGGTTAGGTTAGGTTACGTTAGGTTAGGTTACGTTAGGTTAGGTTAGGTTAGGTTACGTTAGGTTAGGTTAGGTTAGGTAAGGATAATTTGGTTAGGTTAGGTAAGGTTAGGTTAGGTTAGGTTAGGTTGGGTTGGGTGTTGTTGGGTTGGGTTGGGTTGGGTTAGGTTGGGTTAGGTTAGGTTAGGTTACGTTAGGTTAGGTTAGGTTAGGTTACGTTAGGTTACGTTAGGTTATGTTAGGTTAGGTTAGGTTACGTTAGGTTAGGTTAGGTCAGGTAAGGTTAGGTTACGTTAGAATAGGTTAGGTTATGTTACGTTAGGTTAGGTTAAGTTAGGTTAGGTCAGGTTTGGTTAGGTTAGGTTAGGTTAGGTTATCTTAGGTTAGGTTAGGTTGGGATGGGTTGGGTTAGGTTGGGTTAGGTTAGGTTAGGTTAGGTTAGGTTGGGTTAGGTTAGTTTAGGTTAGGTTAGGTTAGGTTAAGTTGGGTTGGGTTAGGTTAGGTTAGGTTAGGTAAGGTTAGGTTAGGTTAGGTTAGGTTAGGTTAAGGTATGAACCGTCGTAAAACCGCATTAAACAATGTCACTTAGTGAGATGCAGTGTTTTCACCATTACAAGTCGGGAACTGCGATATCTAATGTGAAAGCGCTTGCAAACGTCGTTAGGTTAGGTTAGGTTAGGTTTGGTTAGGTTAGGTTAGGTTAGGTTAGGGTATGTTAGGTAAAGTTTGGTTAGGTTAGGTTAGGTTAGGTTGGGTTAGGTTAGGTTAGGTTAGGTTAAGATATGAACCGCGCTAAAACCGCATTAAACAATGTCACTTAGTGAGATGCTGTGTTTTCCACCATTACAAGTCGGGAACTGCGATATCTAATGTGAAAGCGCATGAAACCGTCGTAATCTTGTAGAAAACATTGTAAAGTAGCGAATAAAACGTTTTCTAACGATAGAAGTGCGAAGGTTCGGTTAGTTTGAGCTAGGTAGCGTCGTGAAACCACCAAAAACGATGTCATCGAACGAGATAGTGTTGTTTTATTGCGAGTACGAAACAGCGATAGGTGAAATATTGGGAAAGCACACAAAATGGCATGAACTAGCCAGATACTGCGTCTTGTGCCGTTACAAGTGCGAAACTGCTTTATTGTGATATTCTCGTTAAAGCGCATGCAAGTATCGTGAAACCTTAAAGAACGATGTCATCTAGCGAGATACAGCGTTCTGTACTGTAATAAGTTGGTGAGAAACTGTGAGGTCAAGCAAATATCGTAATTGTGAACGAAACAGTGTAATTGAGCGTATTTAGATACAAGTGCGAATGTTAGGTTAGGTTGAGATATCAACCGTCGTAAAACCGCATTAAACAATGTCACTTAGTGAGATGTAGTGTTTTTCAACATTACAAGTCGGGAACTACGATATCTAATGTGAAAGCGCATGAAACCGTCGTAATGTTGTAGAAAGCAATGTAAAGTAGCGAGTAAAACGTTTTCTAACGATAGAAGTGCGAAGGTCTTGTTAGGTTATGTTAGTTTAAGCTAGGTAGCGTCGTGAAACTACCAAAAACAACGTCATCTAACGAGATAGTGTTGTTTTATTGCGAGTACGAAACTGCGATAGGTGAAATGTTGTGAAAGCACACAAAACGGCATGAACAAGCCAAATACTGCGTGTTGTACCGTTACAAGTGCGAAACTGCTATGTTGTGATATTCTCGTTAAAGCGCATGCAAGCATCGTGAAACCTTAAAGAACGATGTCATTTAGCGAGATACAGCGTTCTGTACTGCAATACGTTGGTGAAAAACTGTGAGGTTATGCAAATATCCTAATTGTGAACGAAACAGTGTAATAGAGCGTTTTTTAATACAAGTGCGAATGTTAGGTTAGGTTAAGGTATGAACCGTCGTAAAACCGCATTAAACAATGTCACTTAGTGAGATGCAGTGTTTTCACCATTACAAGTCGGGAACTGCGATATCTAATGTGAAAGCGCTTGCAAACGTCGTTAGGTTAGGTTAGGTTAGGTTAGGTTAGGTTTGGTTAGGTTAGGTTAGGTTAGGTTAGGGTATGTTAGGTAAAGTTTGGTTAGGTTAGGTTAGGTTAGGTTGGGTTAGGTAAGGTTAGGTTAGGTTAAGATATGAACCGCGCTAAAACCGCATTAAACAATTTCACTTAGTGAGATGCTGTGTTTTCCACCATTACAAGTCGGGAACTGCTATATCTAATGTGAAAGCGCATGAAACCGTCGTAATCTTGTAGAAAACATTGTAAAGTAGCGAATAAAACGTTTTCTAACGATAGAAGTGCGAAGGTTCGGTTAGTTTGAGCTAGGTAGCGTCGTGAAACCACCAAAAACGATGTCATCTAACGAGATGATCTAACGAGATGATCTAACGAGAGATTGTTTTATTGCGAGTACGAAACAGCGATAGGTGAAATATTGGGAAAGCACACAAAATGGCATGAACTAGCCAGATACTGCGTCTTGTGCCGTTACAAGTGCGAAACTGCTTTATTGTGATATTCTCGTTAAAGCGCATGCAAGTATCGTGAAACCTTAAAGAACGATGTCATCTAGCGAGATACAGCGTTCTGTACTGTAATAAGTTGGTGAGAAACTGTGAGGTCAAGCAAATATCGTAATTGTGAACGAAACAGTGTAATTGAGCGTATTTAGATACAAGTGCGAATGTTAGGTTAGGTTGAGATATCAACCGTCGTAAAACCGCATTAAACAATGTCACTTAGTGAGATGTAGTGTTTTTCAACATTACATGTCGGGAACTACGATATCTAATGTGAAAGCGCATGAAACCGTCGTAATGTTGTAGAAAGCAATGTAAAGTAGCGAGTAAAACGTTTTCTAACGATAGAAGTGCGAAGGTCATGTTAGGTTATGTTAGTTTAAGCTAGGTAGCGTCGTGAAACTACCAAAAACAACGTCATCTAACGAGATAGTGTTGTTTTATTGCGAGTACGAAACTGCGATAGGTGAAATGTTGTGAAAGCACACAAAACGGCATGAAGAAGCCAAATACTGCGTGTTGTACCGTTACAAGTGCGAAACTGCTATGTTGTGATATTCTCGTTAAAGCGCATGCAAGCATCGTGAAACCTTAAAGAACGATGTCATTTAGCGAGATACAGCGTTCTGTACTGCAATAAGTTGGTGAAAAACTGTGAGGTTATGCAAATATCCTAATTGTGAACGAAACAGTGTAATAGAGCGTTTTTTAATACAAGTGCGAATGTTACGTTAGGTTAAGGTATGAACCGTCGTAAAACCGCAATAAACAATGTCACTTAGTGAGATGCAGTGTTTTTCACCTTTACAAGTTGGGAACTGCGATATCTAATGTGAAAGCGCTTGAAACCGTCGTAATGTTGTAGAAAGCAATGTAAAGTAGCGAGTAAAACGTTTTCTAACGATAGAAGTGCGAAGGTTATGTTAGGTTGAGTTATGTTAGTTTAAGCTAGGTAGCGTCGTGAAACCACCAAAAACGACGTCGTCTAACGAGATAGTGTTGTTTTATTGCGAGTACGAAACTGCGATAGGTAAAATGTTGTGAAAGCACACAAAACGGCATGAACAAGCCAAATACTGCGTGTTGTACCGTTACAAGTGCGAAAGTGCTATGTTGTGACATTCTCGGTAAAGCGCATGCAAGTATCGTGAAACCTTAAAGAACGATGTCATTTAGCGAGATACAGCGTTCTGTACTGTAATAAGTTGGTGAGAAACTGTGAGGTCAAGCAAATATCGTAATTGTGAACGAAACAGTGTAATTGAGCGTCTTTAGATACAAGTGCGAATGTTAGGTTAGGTTGACATATCAACCGTCGTAAAACCGCATTAAACAATGTCACTTAGTGAGATGTAGTGTTTTTCAACATTACAAGTCGGGAACTACGATATCTAATGTGAAAGCGCATGAAACCGTCGTAATCTTGTAGAAAACATTATAAAGTGGCGAGTAAAACGTTTTCTAACGATAGAAGTGCGAAGGTTAGGTTAGGTTAGGTTAGTTAAGCTAGGTAGCGTCGTGAAACTACCAAAAACGACGTCATCTAACGAGATAGTGTTGTTTTATAGCGAGTATTAAACTGCGATATGTGAAATGTTGTGAAAGCACACAAAACGGCATGAACAAGCCAAATACTGCGTGTTCTACCGTTACAAGTGCGAAACTGCTATATTGTGATATTCTCGTTAAATCGCATGCAAGCATCGTGAAACCTTAAAGAACAATGTCATTTAGCGAGATACAGCGTTCTGTACTGCAATAAGTTGGTGAAAAACTGTGAGGTT
>NW_027464678.1:570000-647500 GCF_043290135.1 Rhipicephalus microplus
TTGGTTAGGTTAGGTTAGGTTAGGTTAGGGTATGTTAGGTAAGGTTTGGTTAGGTTAGGTTAGGTTAGGTTGGGTTAGGTAAGGTTAGGTTAGGTTGGGTTAGGTTAGGTTAGGTTACGTTAGGTTAAGGTATGAACCGTCGTAAAACCGCAATAAACAATGTCACTTAGTGAGATGCAGTGTTTTTCACCTTTACAAGTTGGGAACTGCGATATCTAATGTGAAAGCGCTTGAAACCGTCGTAATCTTGTGGAAAACATTATAAAGCGGCGATTAAAACGTTTTCTAACGATAGAAGTGCGAAGGTTAGGTTAGGTTAGGTTAGTTAAGCTAGGTAGCGTCGTGAAACTACCAAAAACGACGTCATCTAACGAGATAGTGTTGTTTTATAGCGAGTATTAAACTGCGATAGGTGAAATGTTGTGAAAGCACACAAAACGGCATGAACAAGTTAAATACTGCGTGTTCTACCGTTACAAGTGCGAAACTGCTATATTGTGATATTCTCGTTAAATCGCATGCAAGCATCGTGAAACCTTAAAGAACAATGTCATTTAGCGAGATACAGCGTTCTGTACTGCAATCAGTTGGTGAAAAACTGTGAGGTTATGCAAATATCGTAATTGTGAACAAAACAGTGTAATAGAGCGTTTTTAGATACAAGTGCGAATGTTAGGTTAGGTTAAGATATGAACCGTCGTAAAACCGCATTAAACAATGTCAATTACTGAGATGCAGTGTTTTTCACCATTAAAAGTGGGGAACTGCGATATTTAATGTGAAAGCGCTTGCAACCGTCGTTAGGTTAGGTTAGGTTAGGTTAGGTTAGGTTTGGTTAGGTTAGGTTAGGTTAGGTTAGGTTAGATTAGGTTAGGTTGGGTTGAGTTGGGTTAGGTTAGGTTAGGTTAGGTTAGGTTGGGTTAGGTTAGGTTAGGTTAGGTTAGGTTACGTTAGGTTAGGTTACGTTAGGTTAGGTTAGGTTAGGTTACGTTAGGTTAGGTTAGGTTAGGTAAGGATAATTTGGTTAGGTTAGGTAAGGTTAGGTTAGGTTAGGTTAGGTTGGGTTGGGTGTTGTTGGGTTGGGTTGGGTTGGGTTAGGTTAGGTTAGGTTACGTTAGGTTAGGTTAGGTTAGGTTAGGTTACGTTAGGTTATGTTAGGTTAGGTTAGGTTACGTTAGGTTAGGTTAGGTCAGGTAAGGTTAGGTTACGTTAGAATAGGTTAGGTTAGGTTACGTTAGGTTAGGTTAAGTTAGGTTAGGTTAGGTTTGGTTAGGTTAGGTTAGGTTAGCTTAGGTTAGGTTAGGTTGGGATGGGTTGGGTTAGGTTGGGTTAGGTTAGGTTAGGTTGGGTTAGGTTAGTTTAGGTTAGGTTAGGTTAGGTTAGGTTAAGTTGGGTTGGGTTAGGTTAGGTTAGGTTAGGTAAGGTTAGGTTAGGTTAGGTTAGGTCAAGGTATGAACCGTCGTAAAACCGCATTAAACAATGTCACTTAGTGAGATGCAGTGTTTTTCACCTTTACAAGTTGGGAACTGCGATATCTAATGCGAAAGCGCTTGAAACCGTCGTAATGTTGTAGAAAGCAATGTAAAGTAGCGAGTAAAACGTTTTCTAACGATAGAAGTGCGAAGGTTATGTTAGGTTGAGTTATGTTAGTTTAAGCTAGGTAGCGTCGTGAAACCACTAAAAACGACGTCATCTAACGAGATAGTGTTGTTTTATTGCGAGTACAAAACTGCGATAGGTAAAATGTTGTGAAAGCACACAAAACGGCATGAACAAGCCAAATACTGCGTGTTGTACCGTTACAAGTGCGAAAGTGCTATGTTGTGACATTCTCGGTAAAGCGCATGCAAGTATCGTGAAACCTTAAAGAACGATGTCATTTAGCGAGATACAGCGTTCTGTACTGTAATAAGTTGGTGAGAAACTGTGAGGTCAAGCAAATATCGTAATTGTGAACGAAACAGTGTAATTGAGCGTCTTTAGATACAAGTGCGAATGTTAGGTTAGGTTGACATATCAACCGTCGTAAAACCGCATTAAACAATGTCACTTAGTGAGATGTAGTGTTTTTCAACAATACAAGTCGGGAACAACGATATCTAATGTGAAAGCGCATGAAACCGTCGTAATCTTGTAGAAAACATTGTAAAGTGGCGAGTAAAACGTTTTCTAACGATAGAAGTGCGAAGGTTAGGTTAGGTTAGGTTAGTTTAAGCTAGGTTGCGTCGTGAAACTACCAAAAACGACGTCATCTAACGAGATAGTGTTGTTTTATAGCGAGTATTAAACTGCGATAGGTGAAATGTTGTGAAAGCACACAAAACGGCATGAACAAGCCAAATACTGCGTGTTCTACCGTTACATGTGCGAAACTGCTATATTGTGATATTCTCGTTAAATCGCATGCAAGCATCGTGAAACCTTAAAGAACAATGTCATTTAGCGAGATACAGCGTTCTGTACTGCAATAAGTTGGTGAAAAACTGTGAGGTTATGCAAATATCGTAATTGTGAACAAAACAGTGAAATAGAGCGTTTTTAGATACAAGTGCGAATGTTAGGTTAGGTTAAGATATGAACCGTCGTAAAACCGCATTAAACAATGTCAATTACTGAGATGCAGTGTTTTTCACCATTAAAAGTGGGGAACTGCGATATTTATTGTGAAAGCGCTTGCAACCGTCGTTAGGTTAGGTTAGGTTAGGTTAGGTTAGGTTAGGTTTGGTTAGGTTAGGTTAGGTTAGGTTAGGTTAGGTTAGGTTAGATTAGGTTGGGTTGAGTTGGGTTAGGTTAGGTTAGGTTAGGTTAGGTTAGGTTGGGTTAGGTTAGGTTAGGTTAGGTTAGGTTACGTTAGGTTAGGTTACGTTAGGTTAGGTTAGGTTACGTTAGGTTAGGTTAGGTTAGGTAAGGATAATTTGGTTAGGTTAGGTAAGGTTAGGTTATGTTAGGTTAGGTTGGATTGGGTGTTGTTGGGTTGGGTTGGGTTGGGTTAGGTTGGGTTAGGTTAGGTTAGGTTACGTTAGGTTAGGTTAGGTTAGGTTACGTTAGGTTATGTTAGGTTAGGTTAGGTTACGTTAGGTTAGGTTAGGTCAGGTAAGGTTAGGTTACGTTAGAATAGGTTAGGTTAGGTTACGTTAGGTTAGGTTAAGTTAGGTTAGGTTAGGTTTGGTTAGGTTAGGTTAGGTTAGCTTAGGTTAGGTTAGGTTGGGTTGGGTTGGGTTAGGTTGGGTTAGGTTAGGTTAGGTTAGGTTAGGTTGGGTTAGGTTAGTTTAGGTTAGGTTAGGTTAGGTTAGGTTAAGTTGGGTTGGGTTAGGTTAGGTTAGGTAAGGTTAGGTTAGGTTAGGTTAGGTTAGGTTAAGGTATGAACCGTCGTAAAACCGCATTAAACAATGTCACTTAGTGAGATGCAGTGTTTTCACCATTACAAGTCGCGAACTGCGATATCTAATGTGAAAGCGCTTGCAAACGTCGTTAGGTTAGGTTAGGTTAGGTTAGGTTAGGTTAGGTTTGGTTAGGTTAGGTTAGGTTAGGTTAGGGTATGTTAGGTAAGGTTTGGTTAGGTTAGGTTAGGTTAGGTTGGGTTAGGTAAGGTTAGGTTAGGTTAAGATATGAACCGCGCTAAACCACATTAAACAATGTCACTTAGTGAGATGCTGTGTTTTCCACCATTACAAGTCGGGAACTGCGATATCTAATGTGAAAGCGCATGAAACCGTCGTAATCTTGTAGAAAACATTGTAAAGTAGCGAATAAAACGTTTTCTAACGATAGAAGTGCGAAGGTTCGGTTAGATTGAGCTAGGTAGCGTCGTGAAACCGCCAAAAACGATGTCATCTAACGAGATAGTGTTGTTTTATTGCGAGTACGAAACTGCGATAGGTGAAATATTGGGAAAGCACACAAAATGGCATGAACTAGCCAGAAACTGCGTCTTGTGCCGTTACAAGTGCGAAACTGCTATGTTGTGATATTCTCGTTAAAGCGCATGCAAGCATCGTGAAACCTTAAAGAACGATGTCATTTAGCGAGATACAGCGTTCTGTACTGCAATAAGTTGGTGAAAAACTGTGAGGTTATGCAAATATCCTAATTGTGAACGAAACAGTGTAATATAGCGTTTTTTAATACAAGTGCGAATGTTAGGTTAGGTTAAGATATGAACCGTCGTAAAACCGCATTAAACAATGTCACTTAGTGAGATGCAGTGTTTTTCACCATTACAAGTTGGGAACTGCGGTATCTAATGTGAAAGCACTTGCAAACGTCGTTAGGTTAGGTTAGGTTAGGTTAGGTTAGGTTACGTTAGGTTAGGTTTGGTTAGGTTAGGTTAGGTTAGGTTAGGTTATGTTAGGTTAGGTTGGGTTAGGTTAGGTTACGTTAGGTTAAGGTATGAACCGTCGTAAAACCGCAATAAACAATGTCACTTAGTGAGATGCAGTGTTTTTCACCTTTACAAGTTGGGAACTGCGATATCTAATGTGAAAGCGCTTGAAACCGTCGTAATGTTGTAGAAAACATTGTAAAATTGCGAGTAAAACGTTTTCTAACGATAGAAGTGCGAAGGTTATGTTAGGTTGAGTTATGTTAGTTTAAGCTAGGTAGCGTCGTGAAACCACCAAAAACGACGTCGTCTAACGAGATAGTGTTGTTTTATTGCGAGTACGAAACTGCGATAGGTAAAATGTTGTGAAAGCACACAAAACGGCATGAACAAGCCAAATACTGCGTGTTGTACCGTTACAAGTGCGAAAGTGCTATGTTGTGACATTCTCGGTAAAGCGCATGCAAGTATCGTGAAACCTTAAAGAACGATGTCATTTAGCGAGATACAGCGTTCTGTACTGTAATAAGTTGGTGAGAAACTGTGAGGTCAAGCAAATATCGTAATTGTGAACGAAACAGTGTAATTGAGCGTCTTTAGATAACAAGTGCGAATGTTAGGTTAGGTTGACATATCAACCGTCGTAAAACCGCATTAAACAATGTCACTTAGTGAGATGTAGTGTTTTTCAACATTACAAGTCGGGAAATACGATATCTAATGTGAAAGCGCATGAAACCGTCGTAATCTTGTAGAAAACATTATAAAGTGGCGAGTAAAACGTTTTCTAACGATAGAAGTGCGAAGGTTAGGTTAGGTTAGGTTAGTTAAGCTAGGTAGCGTCGTGAAACTACCAAAAACGACGTCATCTAACGAGATAGTGTTGTTTTATAGCGAGTATTAAACTGCGATAGGTGAAATGTTGTGAAAGCACACAAAACGGCATGAACAAGCCAAATACTGCGTGTTCTACCGTTACAAGTGCGAAACTGCTATATTGTGATATTCTCGTTAAATCGCATGCAAGCATCGTGAAACCTTAAAGAACGATGTCATTTAGCGAGATACAGCGTTCTGTACTGCAATAAGTTGGTGAAAAACTGTGAGGTTATGCAAATATCGTAATTGTAAACGAAACAGTGTAATAGAGCGTTTTTCAATACAAGTACGAATGTTAGGTTAGGTTAAAATATGAACCGTCGTAAAACCGCATTAAACAATGTCACTTAGTGAGATGCAGTGTTTTTCACCATTACAAGTTGGGAACTGCGATATCTAATGTGAAAGCACTTGCAAACGTCGTTAGGTTAGGTTAGGTTAGGTTACGTTAGGTTAGGTTTGGTTACGTTAGGTTAGGTTAGGTTATGTTAGGTTAGGTTGGGTTAGGTTAGGTTAGGTTACGTTAGGTTAAGGTATGAACCGTCGTAAAACCGCAATAAACAATGTCACTTAGTGAGATGCAGTGTTTTTCACCTTTACAAGTTGGGAACTGCGATATCTAATGCGAAAGCGCTTGAAACCGTCGTAATGTTGTAGAAAGCAATGTAAAGTAGCGAGTAAAACGTTTTCTAACGATAGAAGTGCGAAGGTTATGTTAGGTTGAGTTATGTTAGTTTAAGCTAGGTAGCGTCGTGAAACCACCAAAAACGACGTCATCTAACGAGATAGTGTTGTTTTATTGCGAGTACGAAACTGCGATAGGTAAAATGTTGTGAAAGCACACAAAACGGCATGAACAAGCCAAATACTGCGTGTTGTACCGTTACAAGTGTGAAAGTGCTATGTTGTGACATTCTCGGTAAAGCGCATGCAAGTATCGTGAAACCTTAAAGAACGATGTCATTTAGCGAGATACAGCGTTCTGTACTGTAATAAGTTGGTGAGAAACTGTGAGGTCAAGCAAATATCGTAATTGTGAACGAAACAGTGTAATTGAGCGTCTTTAGATACAAGTGCGAATGTTAGGTTAGGTTGACATATCAACCGTCGTAAAACCGCATTAAACAATGTCACTTAGTGAGATGTAGTGTTTTTCAACATTACAAGTCGGGAACTACGATATCTAATGTGAAAGCGCATGAAACCGTCGTAATCTTGTAGAAAACATTGTAAAGTGGCAAGTAAAACGTTTTCTAATGATAGAGGTGCGAAGGTTAGGTTAGGTTAGGTTAGTTTAAGCTAGGTAGCGTCGTGAAACTACCAAAAACGACGTCATATAACGAGATAGTGTTGTTTTATAGCGAGTATTAAACTGCGATAGGTTAAATGTTGTGAAAGCACACAAAACGGTATGAACAAGCCAAATACTGCGTGTTCTACCGTTACAAGTGCGAAACTGCTATATTGTGATATTCTCGTTAAATCGCATGCAAGCATCGTGAAACCTTAAAGAACAATGTCATTTAGCGAGATACAGCGTTCTGTACTGCAATAAGTTGGTGAAAAACTGTGAGGTTATGCAAATATCGTAATTGTGAACAAAACAGTGTAATAGAGCGTTTTTAGATACAAGTGCGAATGTTAGGTTAGGTTAAGATATGAACCGTCGTAAAACCGCATTAAACAATGTCAATTACTGAGATGCAGTGTTTTTCACCATTAAAAGTGGGGAACTGCGATATTTATTGTGAAAGCGCTTGCAACCGTCGTTAGGTTAGGTTAGGTTAGGTTAGGTTAGGTTTGGTTAGGTTAGGTTAGGTTAGGTTAGGTTAGATTAGGTTAGGTTGGGTTGAGTTGGGTTAGGTTAGGTTAGGTTAGGTTAGGTTGGGTTAGGTTAGGTTAGGTTAGGTTAGGTTACGTTAGGTTAGGTTACGTTAGGTTAGGTTAGGTTAGGTTACGTTAGGTTAGGTTAGGTTAGGTAAGGATAATTTGGTTAGGTTAGGTAAGGTTAGGTTAGGTTATGTTAGGTTGGGTTGGGTGTTGTTGGGTTGGGTTGGGTTGGGTTAGGTTGGGTTAAGTTAGGTTAAGTTACGTTAGGTTAGGTTACGTTAGGTTACGTTAGGTTATGTTAGGTTAGGTTAGGTTACGTTAGGTTAGGTTAGGTCAGGTAAGGTTAGGTTACGTTAGAATAGGTTAGGTTAGGTTACGTTAGGTTAGGTTAAGTTAGGTTAGGTTTGGTTAGGTTAGGTTAGGTTAGCTTAGGTTAGGTTAGGTTGGGTTGGGTTGGGTTAGGTTGGGTTAGGTTAGGTCAGGTTAGGTTAGGTTGGGTTAGGTTAGTTTAGGTTAGGTTAGGTTAGGTTAAGTTGGGTTGGGTTAGGTTAGGTTAGATTAGGTAAGGTTAGGTTAGGTTAGGTTAGGTTAGGTTAAGGTATGAAGCGTCGTAAAACCGCATTAAACAATGTCACTTAGTGAGATGCAGTGTTTTTCACCTTTACAAGTTGGGAACTGTGATATCTAATGTGAAAGCGCTTGAAACCGTCGTAATGTTGTAGAAAGCAATGTAAAGTAGCGAGTAAAACGTTTTCTAACGATAGAAGTGCGAAGGTCATGTTAGGTTATGTTAGTTTAAGCTAGGTAGCGTCGTGAAACTACCAAAAACAACGTCATCTAACGAGATAGTGTTGTTTTATTGCGAGTACGAAACTGCGATAGGTGAAATGTTGTGAAAGCACACAAAACGGCATGAACAAGCCAAATACTGCGTGTTGTACCGTTACAAGTGCGAAACTGCTATGTTGTGATATTCTCGTTAAAGCGCATGCAAGCATCGTGAAACCTTAAAGAACGATGTCATTTAGCGAGATACAGCGTTCTGTACTGCAATAAGTTGGTGAAAAACTGTGAGGTTATGCAAATATCCTAATTGTGAACGAAACAGTGTAATAGAGCGTTTTTTAATACAAGTGCGAATGTTAGGTTAGGTTAAGATATGAACCATCGTAAAACCGCATTAAACAATGTCACTTAGTGAGATGCAGTGTTTTTCACCATTACAAGTTGGGAACTGCGATATCTAATGTGAAAGCACTTGCAAACGTCGTTAGGTTAGGTTAGGTTAGGTTAGGTTACGTTAGGTTAGGTTTGGTTAGGTTAGGTTAGGTTAGGTTAGGTTAGGTTATGTTAGGTTAGGTTGGGTTAGGTTAGGTTAGGTTACGTTAGGTTAAGATATGAACCGCGCTAAAACCACATTAAACAATGTCACTTAGTGAGATGCTGTGTTTTCCACCATTACAAGTCGGGAACTGCGATATCTAATGTGAAAGCGCATGAAACCGTCGTAATCTTGTAGAAAACATTGTAAAGTAGCGAATAAAACGTTTTCTAACGATAGAAGTGCGAAGGTTCGGTTAGATTGAGCTAGGTAGCGTCGTGAAACCACCAAAAACGATGTCATCTAACGAGATAGTGTTGTTTTATTGCGAGTACGAAACTGCGATAGGTGAAATATTGGGAAAGCACACAAAATGGCATGAACTAGCCAGATACTGCGTCTTGTGCCGTTACAAGTGCGAAACTGCTTTATTGTGATATTCTCGTTAAAGCGCATGCAAGTATCGTGAAACCTTAAAGAACGATGTCATTTAGCGAGATACAGCGTTCTGTACTGTAATAAGTTGGTGAGAAACTGTGAAGTCAAGCAAATATCGTAATTGTGAACGAAACAGTGTAATTGAGCGTCTTTAGATACAAGTGCGAATGTTAGGTTAGGTTGACATATCAACCGTCGTAAAACCGCATTAAACAATGTCACTTAGTGAGATGTAGTGTTTTTACACATTACAAGTCGGGAACTACGATATCTAATGTGAAAGCGCATGAAACCGTCGTAATCTTGTAGAAAACATTATAAAGTGGCGAGTAAAACGTTTTATAACGATAGAAGTGCGAAGGTTAGGTTAGGTTAGGTTAGTTAAGCTAGGTAGCGTCGTGAAACTACCAAAAACGACGTCATCTAACGAGATAGTGTTGTTTTATAGCGAGTATTAAACTGCGATATGTAAAATGTTGTGAAAGCACACAAAACGGCATGAACAAGCCAAATACTGCGTGTTCTACCGTTACAAGTGCGAAACTGCTATATTGTGATATTCTCGTTAAATCGCATGCAAGCATCGTGAAACCTTAAAGAACAATGTCATTTAGCGAGATACAGCGTTCTGTACTGCAATAAGTTGGTGAAAAACTGTGAGGTTATGCAAATATCGTAATTGTGAACAAACAGTGTAATAGAGCGTTTTTAGATACAAGTGCGAATGTTAGGTTAGGTTAAGATATGAACCGTCGTAAAACCGCATTAAACAATGTCAATTACTGAGATGCAGTGTTTTTCACCATTAAAAGTGGGGAACTGCGATATTTAATGTGAAAGCGCTTGCAACCGTCGTTAGGTTAGGTTAGGTTAGGTTAGGTTAGGTTAGGTTTGGTTAGGTTAGGTTAGGTTAGGTTAGGTTGGGCTAGGTTAGGTTAGGTTAGGTTACGTTAGGTTAGGTTACGTTAGGTTAGGTTAGGTTAGGTTACGTTAGGTTAGGTTAGGTAAGGATAATTTGGTTAGGTTAGGTAAGGTTAGGTTAGGTTAGGTTAGGTTGGGTTGGGTGTTGTTGGGTTGGGTTGGGTTGGGTTAGGTTGGGTTAGGTTAGGTTAGGTTACGTTAGGTTAGGTTAGGTTACGTTAGGTTATGTTAGGTTAGGTTAGGTTACGTTAGGTTAGGTTAGGTCAGGTAAGGTTAGGTTACGTTAGAATAGGTTAGGTTAGGTTACGTTAGGTTAGGTTAAGTTAGGTTAGGTTAGGTTTGGTTAGGTTAGGTTAGGTTAGCTTAGGTTAGGTTAGGTTGGGATGGGTTGGGTTAGGTTGGGTTAGGTTAGGTTAGGTTAGGTTAGGTTGGGTTAGGTTAGTTTAGGTTAGGTTAGGTTAGGTTAGGTTAAGTTGGGTTGGGTTAGGTTAGGTTAGGTTAGGTAAGGTTAGGTTAGGTTAGATTAGGTTAGGTTAAGGTATGAACCGTCGTAAAACCGCATTAAACAATGTCACTTAGTGAGATGCAGTGTTTTCACCATTACAAGTCGGGAACTGCGATATCTAATGTGAAAGCGCTTGCAAACGTCGTTAGGTTAGGTTAGGTTAGGTTAGGTTAGGTTTGGTTAGGTTAGGTTAGGTTAGGTTAGGGTATGTTAGGTAAGGTTTGGTTAGGTTAGGTTAGGTTAGGTTGGGTTAGGTAAGGTTAGGTTAGGTTAAGATATCAACCGCGCTAAAACCGCATTAAACAATGTCACTTAGTGAGATGTAGTGTTTTTCAACATTACAAGTCGGGAACTACGATATCTAATGTGAAAGCGCATGAAACCGTCGTAATCTTGTGGAAAACATTATAAAGTGGCGATTAAAACGTTTTCTAACGATAGCAGTGCGAAGGTTAGGTTAGGTTAGGTTAGTTAAGCTAGGTAGCGTCGTGAAACTACCAAAAACGACGTCATCTAACGAGATAGTGTTGTTTTATAGCGAGTATTAAACTGCGATAGGTGAAATGTTGTGAAAGCACACAAAACGGCATGAACAAGCCAAATACTGCGTGTTCTACCGTTACAAGTGCGAAACTGCTATATTGTGATATTCTCGTTAAATCGCATGCAAGCATCGTGAAACCTTAAAGAACAATGTCATTTAGCGAGATACAGCGTTCTGTACTGCAATAAGTTGGTGAAAAACTGTGAGGTTATGCAAATATCGTAATTGTGAACAAAACAGTGTAATAGAGCGTTTTTAGATACAAGTGCGAATGTTAGGTTAGGTTAAGATATGAACCGTCGTAAAACCGCATTAAACAATGTCAATTACTGAGATGCAGTGTTTTTCACCATTAAAAGTGGGGAACTGCGATATTTAATGTGAAAGCGCTTGCAACCGTCGTTAGGTTAGGTTAGGTTAGGTTAGGTTAGGTTAGGTTAGGTTTGGTTAGGTTAGGTTAGGTTAGGTTATGTTAGGTTAGGTTGGGTTAGGTTAGGTTAGGTTACGTTAGGTTAAGGTATGAACCGTCGTAAAACCGCAATAAACAATGTCACTTAGTGAGATGCAGTGTTTTTCACCTTTACAAGTTGGGAACTGCGATATCTAATGCGAAAGCGCTTGAAACCGTCGTAATGTTGTAGAAAGCAATGTAAAGTAGCGAGTAAAACGTTTTCTAACGATAGAAGTGCGAAGGTTATGTTAGGTTGAGTTATGTTAGTTTAAGCTAGGTAGCGTCGTGAAACCACTAAAAACGACGTCATCTAACGAGATAGTGTTGTTTTATTGCGAGTACGAAACTGCGATAGGTAAAATGTTGTGAAAGCACACAAAACGGCATGAACAAGCCAAATACTGCGTGTTGTACCGTTACAAGTGCGAAAGTGCTATGTTGTGACATTCTCGGTAAAGCGCATGCAAGTATCGTGAAACCTTAAAGAACGATGTTATTTAGCGAGATACAGCGTTCTGTACTGTAATAAGTTGGTGAGAAACTGTGAGGTCAAGCAAATATCGTAATTGTGAACGAAACAGTGTAATTGAGCGTCTTTAGATACAAGTGCGAATGTTAGGTTAGGTTGACATATCAACCGTCGTAAAACCGCATTAAACAATGTCACTTAGTGAGATGTAGTGTTTTTCAACATTACAAGTCGGGAACTACGATATCTAATGTGAAAGCGCATGAAACCGTCGTAATCTTGTAGAAAACATTGTAAAGTGGCGAGTAAAACGTTTTCTAACGATAGAAGTGCGAAGGTTAGGTTAGGTTAGGTTAGTTTAAGCTAGGTTGCGTCGTGAAACTACCAAAAACGACGTCATCTAACGAGATAGTGTTGTTTTATAGCGAGTATTAAACTGCGATAGGTGAAATGTTGTGAAAGCACACAAAACGGCATGAACAAGCCAAATACTGCGTGTTCTACCGTTACATGTGCGAAACTGCTATATTGTGATATTCTCGTTAAATCGCATGCAAGCATCGTGAAACCTTAAAGAACAATGTCATTTAGCGAGATACAGCGTTCTGTACTGCAATAAGTTGGTGAAAAACTGTGAGGTTATGCAAATATCGTAATTGTGAACAAAACAGTGTAATAGAGCGTTTTTAGATACAAGTGCGAATGTTAGGTTAGGTTAAGATATGAACCGTCGTAAAACCGCATTAAACAATGTCACTTAGTGAGATGCAGTGTTTTTCACCATTACAAGTTGGGAACTGCGATATCTAATGTGAAAGCACTTGCAAACGTCGTTAGGTTAGGTTAGGTTAGGTTAGGTTAGGTTACGTTAGGTTAGGTTTGGTTAGGTTAGGTTAGGTTAGGTTATGTTAGGTTAGGTAGGGTTAGGTTAGGTTAGGTTACGTTAGGTTAAGGTATGAACCGTCGTAAAACCGCAATAAACAATGTCACTTAGTGAGATGCAGTGTTTTTCACCTTTACAAGTTGGGAACTGCGATATCTAATGTGAAAGCGCTTGAAACCGTCGTAATGTTGTAGAAAGCAATGTAAAGTAGCGAGTAAAACGTTTTCTAACGATAGAAGTGCGAAGGTTATGTTAGGTTGAGTTATGTTAGTTTAAGCTAGGTAGCGTCGTGAAACCACCAAAAACGACGTCGTCTAACGAGATAGTGTTGTTTTATTGCGAGTACGAAACTGCGATAGGTAAATGGTTGTGAAAGCACACAAAACGGCATGAACAAGCCAAATACTGCGTGTTCTACCGTTACAAGTGCGAAACTGCTATATTGTGATATTCTCGTTAAATCGCATGCAAGCATCGTGAAACCTTAAAGAACAATGTCATTTAGCGAGATACAGCGTTCTGTACTGCAATAAGTTGGTGAAAAACTGTGAGGTTATGCAAATATCGTAATTGTGAACAAACAGTGTAATAGAGCGTTTTTAGATACAAGTGCGAATGTTAGGTTAGGTTAAGATATGAACCGTCGTAAAACCGCATTAAACAATGTCAATTACTGAGATGCAGTGTTTTTCACCATTAAAAGTGGGGAACTGCGATATTTAATGTGAAAGCGCTTGCAACCGTCGTTAGGTTAGGTTAGGTTAGGTTAGGTTAGGTTAGGTTAGGTTTGGTTAGGTTAGGTTAGGTTAGGTTAGGTTGGGCTAGGTTAGGTTAGGTTAGGTTACGTTAGGTTAGGTTACGTTAGGTTAGGTTAGGTTAGGTTACGTTAGGTTAGGTTAGGTAAGGATAATTTGGTTAGGTTAGGTAAGGTTAGGTTAGGTTAGGTTAGGTTGGGTTGGGTGTTGTTGGGTTGGGTTGGGTTGGGTTAGGTTGGGTTAGGTTAGGTTAGGTTACGTTAGGTTAGGTTAGGTTACGTTAGGTTATGTTAGGTTAGGTTAGGTTACGTTAGGTTAGGTTAGGTCAGGTAAGGTTAGGTTACGTTAGAATAGGTTAGGTTAGGTTACGTTAGGTTAGGTTAAGTTAGGTTAGGTTAGGTTTGGTTAGGTTAGGTTAGGTTAGCTTAGGTTAGGTTAGGTTGGGATGGGTTGGGTTAGGTTGGGTTAGGTTAGGTTAGGTTAGGTTAGGTTGGGTTAGGTTAGTTTAGGTTAGGTTAGGTTAGGTTAGGTTAAGTTGGGTTGGGTTAGGTTAGGTTAGGTTAGGTAAGGTTAGGTTAGGTTAGATTAGGTTAGGTTAAGGTATGAACCGTCGTAAAACCGCATTAAACAATGTCACTTAGTGAGATGCAGTGTTTTCACCATTACAAGTCGGGAACTGCGATATCTAATGTGAAAGCGCTTGCAAACGTCGTTAGGTTAGGTTAGGTTAGGTTAGGTTAGGTTTGGTTAGGTTAGGTTAGGTTAGGTTAGGGTATGTTAGGTAAGGTTTGGTTAGGTTAGGTTAGGTTAGGTTGGGTTAGGTAAGGTTAGGTTAGGTTAAGATATCAACCGCGCTAAAACCGCATTAAACAATGTCACTTAGTGAGATGTAGTGTTTTTCAACATTACAAGTCGGGAACTACGATATCTAATGTGAAAGCGCATGAAACCGTCGTAATCTTGTGGAAAACATTATAAAGTGGCGATTAAAACGTTTTCTAACGATAGCAGTGCGAAGGTTAGGTTAGGTTAGGTTAGTTAAGCTAGGTAGCGTCGTGAAACTACCAAAAACGACATCATCTAACGAGATAGTGTTGTTTTATAGCGAGTATTAAACTGCGATAGGTGAAATGTTGTGAAAGCACACAAAACGGCATGAACAAGCCAAATACTGCGTGTTCTACCGTTACAAGTGCGAAACTGCTATATTGTGATATTCTCGTTAAATCGCATGCAAGCATCGTGAAACCTTAAAGAACAATGTCATTTAGCGAGATACAGCGTTCTGTACTGCAATAAGTTGGTGAAAAACTGTGAGGTTATGCAAATATCGTAATTGTGAACAAAACAGTGTAATAGAGCGTTTTTAGATACAAGTGCGAATGTTAGGTTAGGTTAAGATATGAACCGTCGTAAAACCGCATTAAACAATGTCAATTACTGAGATGCAGTGTTTTTCACCATTAAAAGTGGGGAACTGCGATATTTAATGTGAAAGCGCTTGCAACCGTCGTTAGGTTAGGTTAGGTTAGGTTAGGTTAGGTTAGGTTAGGTTTGGTTAGGTTAGGTTAGGTTAGGTTATGTTAGGTTAGGTTGGGTTAGGTTAGGTTAGGTTACGTTAGGTTAAGGTATGAACCGTCGTAAAACCGCAATAAACAATGTCACTTAGTGAGATGCAGTGTTTTTCACCTTTACAAGTTGGGAACTGCGATATCTAATGCGAAAGCGCTTGAAACCGTCGTAATGTTGTAGAAAGCAATGTAAAGTAGCGAGTAAAACGTTTTCTAACGATAGAAGTGCGAAGGTTATGTTAGGTTGAGTTATGTTAGTTTAAGCTAGGTAGCGTCGTGAAACCACTAAAAACGACGTCATCTAACGAGATAGTGTTGTTTTATTGCGAGTACGAAACTGCGATAGGTAAAATGTTGTGAAAGCACACAAAACGGCATGAACAAGCCAAATACTGCGTGTTGTACCGTTACAAGTGCGAAAGTGCTATGTTGTGACATTCTCGGTAAAGCGCATGCAAGTATCGTGAAACCTTAAAGAACGATGTTATTTAGCGAGATACAGCGTTCTGTACTGTAATAAGTTGGTGAGAAACTGTGAGGTCAAGCAAATATCGTAATTGTGAACGAAACAGTGTAATTGAGCGTCTTTAGATACAAGTGCGAATGTTAGGTTAGGTTGACATATCAACCGTCGTAAAACCGCATTAAACAATGTCACTTAGTGAGATGTAGTGTTTTTCAACATTACAAGTCGGGAACTACGATATCTAATGTGAAAGCGCATGAAACCGTCGTAATCTTGTAGAAAACATTGTAAAGTGGCGAGTAAAACGTTTTCTAACGATAGAAGTGCGAAGGTTAGGTTAGGTTAGGTTAGTTTAAGCTAGGTTGCGTCGTGAAACTACCAAAAACGACGTCATCTAACGAGATAGTGTTGTTTTATAGCGAGTATTAAACTGCGATAGGTGAAATGTTGTGAAAGCACACAAAACGGCATGAACAAGCCAAATACTGCGTGTTCTACCGTTACATGTGCGAAACTGCTATATTGTGATATTCTCGTTAAATCGCATGCAAGCATCGTGAAACCTTAAAGAACAATGTCATTTAGCGAGATACAGCGTTCTGTACTGCAATAAGTTGGTGAAAAACTGTGAGGTTATGCAAATATCGTAATTGTTAACAAAACAGTGTAATAGAGCGTTTTTAGATACAAGTGCGAATGTTAGGTTAGGTTAAGATATGAACCGTCGTAAAACCGCATTAAACAATGTCACTTAGTGAGATGCAGTGTTTTTCACCATTACAAGTTGGGAACTGCGATATCTAATGTGAAAGCACTTGCAAACGTCGTTAGGTTAGGTTAGGTTAGGTTAGGTTAGGTTACGTTAGGTTAGGTTTGGTTAGGTTAGGTTAGGTTAGGTTATGTTAGGTTAGGTAGGGTTAGGTTAGGTTAGGTTACGTTAGGTTAAGGTATGAACCGTCGTAAAACCGCAATAAACAATGTCACTTAGTGAGATGCAGTGTTTTTCACCTTTACAAGTTGGGAACTGCGATATCTAATGTGAAAGCGCTTGAAACCGTCGTAATGTTGTAGAAAGCAATGTAAAGTAGCGAGTAAAACGTTTTCTAACGATAGAAGTGCGAAGGTTATGTTAGGTTGAGTTATGTTAGTTTAAGCTAGGTAGCGTCGTGAAACCACCAAAAACGACGTCGTCTAACGAGATAGTGTTGTTTTATTGCGAGTACGAAACTGCGATAGGTAAATGGTTGTGAAAGCACACAAAACGGCATGAACAAGCCAAATACCGCGTGTTGTACCGTTACAAGTGCGAAAGTGCTATGTTGTGATATTCTCGGTAAAGCGCATGCAAGTATCGTGAAACCTTAAAGAACGATGTCATTTAGCGAGATACAGCGTTCTGTACTGTAATAAGTTGGTGAGAAACTGTGAGGTCAAGCAAATATCGTAATTTTGAACGAAACAGTGTAATTGAGCGTCTTTAGATACAAGTGCGAATGTTAGGTTAGGTTGACATATCAACCGTCGTAAAACCGCATTAAACAATGTCACTTAGTGAGATGTAGTGTTTTTCAACATTACAAGTCGGGAACTACGATATCTAATGTGAAAGCGCATGAAACCGTCGTAATCTTGTAGAAAACATTATAAAGTGGCGAGTAAAACGTTTTCTAACGATAGAAGTGCGAAGGTTAGGTTAGGTTAGGTTAGTTAAGCTAGGTAGCGTCGTGAAACTACCAAAAACGACGTCATCTAACGAGATAGTGTTGTTTTATAGCGAGTATTAAACTGCGATAGGTGAAATGTTGTGAAAGCACACAAAACGGCATGAACAAGCCAAATACTGCGTGTTCTACCGTTACAAGTGCGAAACTGCTATATTGTGATATTCTCGTTAAATCGCATGCAAGCATCGTGAAACCTTAAAGAACAATGTCATTTAGCGAGATACAGCGTTCTGTACTGCAATAAGTTGGTGAAAAACTGTGAGGTTATGCAAATATCGTAATTGTGAACAAAACAGTGTAATAGAGCGTTTTTAGATACAAGTGCGAATGTTAGGTTAGGTTAAGATATGAACCGTCGTAAAACCGCATTAAACAATGTCAATTACTGAGATGCAGTGTTTTTCACCATTAAAAGTGGGGAACTGCGATATTTAATGTGAAAGCGCTTGCAACCGTCGTTAGGTTAGGTTAGGTTAGGTTAGGTTAGGTTAGGTTTGGTTAGGTTAGGTTAGGTTAGGTTAGATTAGGTTAGGTTGGGTTGAGTTGGGTTAGGTTAGGTTAGGTTAGGTTAGGTTGGGTTAGGTTAGGTTAGGCTAGGTTAGGTTACGTTAGGTTAGGTTACGTTAGGTTAGGTTAGGTTAGGTTACGTTAGGTTAGGTTAGGTTAGGTAAGGATAATTTGGTTAGGTTAGGTAAGGTTAGGTTAGGTTAGGTTAGGTTGGGTTGGGTGTTGTTGGGTTGGGTTAGGTTATGTTAGGTTGGGTTACGTTAGGTTAGGTTACGTTAGGTTAGGTTAGGTTACGTTAGGTTATGTTAGGTTAGGTTAGGTTACGTTAGGTTAGGTTAGGTCAGGTAAGGTTAGGTTACGTTAGAATAGGTTAGGTTAGGTTACGTTAGGTTAGGTTAGGTTAGGTTAGGTTAGGTTTGGTTAGGTTAGGTTAGGTTAGCTTAGGTTAGGTTAGGTTGGGATGGGTTGGGTTAGGTTGGGTTAGGTTAGGTTAGGTTAGGTTAGGTTGGGTTAGGTTAGTTTAGGTTAGGTTAGGTTAGGTTAGGTTAAGTTGGGTTGGGTTAGGTTAGGTTAGGTTAGGTAAGGTTAGGTTAGGTTAGGTTAGGTTAAGGTATGAACCGTCGTAAAACCGCATTAAACAATGTCACTTAGTGAGATGCAGTGTTTTCACCATTACAAGTCGGGAACTGCGATATCTAATGTGAAAGCGCTTGCAAACGTCGTTAGGTTAGGTTAGGTTAGGTTAGGTTAGGTTAGGTTAGGTTAGGTTAGGTTTGGTTAGGTTAGGTTAGGTTAGGTTAGGGTATGTTAGGTAAGGTTTGGTTAGGTTAGGTTAGGTTAGGTTGGGTTAGGTAAGGTTAGGTTAGGTTAAGATATGAACCGCGCTAAAACCACATTAAACAATGTCACTTAGTGAGATGCTGTGTTTTCCACCATTACAAGTCGGGAACTGCGATATCTAATGTGAAAGCGCATGAAACCGTCGTAATCTTGTAGAAAACATTGTAAAGTAGCGAATAAAACGTTTTCTAACGATAGAAGTGCGAAGGTTCGGTTAGATTGAGCTAGGTAGCGTCGTGAAACCACCAAAAACGATGTCATCTAACGAGATAGTGTTGTTTTATTGCGAGTACGAAACTGCGATAGGTGAAATATTGGGAAAGCACACAAAATGGCATGAACTAGCCAGATACTGCGTCTTGTGCCGTTACAAGTGCGAAACTGCTTTATTGTGATATTCTCGTTAAAGCGCATGCAAGTATCGTGAAACCTTAAAGAACGATGTCATCTAGCGAGATACAGCGTTCTGTACTGTAACAAGTTGGTGAGAAACTGTGAGGTCAAGCAAATATCGTAATTGTGAACGAAACAGTGTAATTGAGCGTATTTAGATACAAGTGCGAATGTTAGGTTAGATTGAGATATCAACCGTCGTAAAACCGCATTAAACAATGTCACTTAGTGAGATGTGTTTTTCAACATTACAAGTCGGGAACTACGATATCTAATGTGAAAGCGCATGAAACCGTCGTAATCTTGTAGAAAACATTGTAAAATTGCGAGTAAAACGTTTTCTAACGATAGAAGTGCGAAGGTTAGGTTAGGTTAGGTTAGTTTAAGCTAGGTAGCGTCGTGAAACTACCAAAAACGACGTCATCTAACGAGATAGTGTTGTTTTATTGCGAGTATTAAACTGCGATAGGTGAAATGTTGTGAATGCACACAAAACGGCATGAACAAGCCAAATACTGCGTGTTCTACCGTTACAAGTGCGAAACTGCTATATTGTGATGTTCTCGTTAAAGCGCATGCAAGCATCGTGAAACCTTAAAGAACAATGTCATTTAGCGAGATACAGCGTTCTGTACTGCAATAAGTTGGTGAAAAACTGTGAGGTTATGCAAATATCGTAATTGTGAACGAAACAGTGTAATAGAGCGTTTTTCAATACAAGTACGAATGTTAGGTTAGGTTAAGATATGAACCGTCGTAAAACCGCATTAAACAATGTCACTTAGTGAGATGCAGTGTTTTTCACCATTACAAGTTGGGAACTGCGATATCTAATGTGAAAGCGCTTGCAAACGTCGTTAGGTTAGGTTAGGTAAGGTTAGGTTAGGTTAGGTTACGTTAGGTTAGGTTTGGTTAGGTTAGGTTAGGTTAGGTTATGTTAGGTTAGGTTGGGTTAGGTTAGGTTAGGTTACGTTAGGTTAAGGTATGAACCGTCGTAAAACCGCAATAAACAATGTCACTTAGTGAGATGCAGTGTTTTTCACCTTTACAAGTTGGGAACTGCGATATCTAATGTGAAAGCGCTTGAAACCGTCGTAATGTTGTAGAAAGCAATGTAAAGTAGCGAGTAAAACGTTTTCTAACGATAGAAGTGCGAAGGTTATGTTAGGTTGAGTTATGTTAGTTTAAGCTAGGTAGCGTCGTGAAACCACCATAAACGACGTCATCTAACGAGATAGTGTTGTTTTATTGCGAGTACGAAACTGCGATAGGTAAAATGTTGTGAAAGCACACAAAACGGCATGAACAAGCCAAATACCGCGTGTTGTACCGTTACAAGTGCGAAAGTGCTATGTTGTGATATTCTCGGTAAAGCGCATGCAAGTATCGTGAAACCTTAAAGAACGATGTCATTTAGCGAGATACAGCGTTCTGTACTGTAATAAGTTGGTGAGAAACTGTGAGGTCAAGCAAATATCGTAATTTTGAACGAAACAGTGTAATTGAGCGTCTTTAGATACAAGTGCGAATGTTAGGTTAGGTTGACATATCAACCGTCGTAAAACCGCATTAAACAATGTCACTTAGTGAGATGTAGTGTTTTTCAACATTACAAGTCGGGAACTACGATATCTAATGTGAAAGCGCATGAAACCGTCGTAATCTTGTAGAAAACATTATAAAGTGGCGAGTAAAACGTTTTCTAACGATAGAAGTGCGAAGGTTAGGTTAGGTTAGGTTAGTTAAGCTAGGTAGCGTCGTGAAACTACCAAAAACGACGTCATCTAACGAGATAGTGTTGTTTTATAGCGAGTATTAAACTGCGATAGGTGAAATGTTGTGAAAGCACACAAAACGGCATGAACAAGCCAAATACTGCGTGTTCTACCGTTACAAGTGCGAAACTGCTATATTGTGATATTCTCGTTAAATCGCATGCAAGCATCGTGAAACCTTAAAGAACAATGTCATTTAGCGAGATACAGCGTTCTGTACTGCAATAAGTTGGTGAAAAACTGTGAGGTTATGCAAATATCGTAATTGTGAACAAAACAGTGTAATAGAGCGTTTTTAGATACAAGTGCGAATGTTAGGTTAGGTTAAGATATGAACCGTCGTAAAACCGCATTAAACAATGTCAATTACTGAGATGCAGTGTTTTTCACCATTAAAAGTGGGGAACTGCGATATTTAATGTGAAAGCGCTTGCAACCGTCGTTAGGTTAGGTTAGGTTAGGTTAGGTTAGGTTAGGTTTGGTTAGGTTAGGTTAGGTTAGGTTAGATTAGGTTAGGTTGGGTTGAGTTGGGTTAGGTTAGGTTAGGTTAGGTTAGGTTGGGTTAGGTTAGGTTAGGCTAGGTTAGGTTACGTTAGGTTAGGTTACGTTAGGTTAGGTTAGGTTAGGTTACGTTAGGTTAGGTTAGGTTAGGTAAGGATAATTTGGTTAGGTTAGGTAAGGTTAGGTTAGGTTAGGTTAGGTTGGGTTGGGTGTTGTTGGGTTGGGTTAGGTTATGTTAGGTTGGGTTACGTTAGGTTAGGTTACGTTAGGTTAGGTTAGGTTACGTTAGGTTATGTTAGGTTAGGTTAGGTTACGTTAGGTTAGGTTAGGTCAGGTAAGGTTAGGTTACGTTAGAATAGGTTAGGTTAGGTTACGTTAGGTTAGGTTAGGTTAGGTTAGGTTAGGTTTGGTTAGGTTAGGTTAGGTTAGCTTAGGTTAGGTTAGGTTGGGATGGGTTGGGTTAGGTTGGGTTAGGTTAGGTTAGGTTAGGTTAGGTTGGGTTAGGTTAGTTTAGGTTAGGTTAGGTTAGGTTAGGTTAAGTTGGGTTGGGTTAGGTTAGGTTAGGTTAGGTAAGGTTAGGTTAGGTTAGGTTAGGTTAAGGTATGAACCGTCGTAAAACCGCATTAAACAATGTCACTTAGTGAGATGCAGTGTTTTCACCATTACAAGTCGGGAACTGCGATATCTAATGTGAAAGCGCTTGCAAACATCGTTAGGTTAGGTTAGGTTAGGTTAGGTTAGGTTAGGTTAGGTTTGGTTAGGTTAGGTTAGGTTAGGTTAGGGTATGTTAGGTAAGGTTTGGTTAGGTTAGGTTAGGTTAGGTTGGGTTAGGTAAGGTTAGGTTAGGTTAAGATATGAACCGCGCTAAAACCACATTAAACAATGTCACTTAGTGAGATGCTGTGTTTTCCACCATTACAAGTCGGGAACTGCGATATCTAATGTGAAAGCGCATGAAACCGTCGTAATCTTGTAGAAAACATTGTAAAGTAGCGAATAAAACGTTTTCTAACGATAGAAGTGCGAAGGTTCGGTTAGATTGAGCTAGGTAGCGTCGTGAAACCACCAAAAACGATGTCATCTAACGAGATAGTGTTGTTTTATTGCGAGTACGAAACTGCGATAGGTGAAATATTGGGAAAGCACACAAAATGGCATGAACTAGCCAGATACTGCGTCTTGTGCCGTTACAAGTGCGAAACTGCTTTATTGTGATATTCTCGTTAAAGCGCATGCAAGTATCGTGAAACCTTAAAGAACGATGTCATCTAGCGAGATACAGCGTTCTGTACTGTAACAAGTTGGTGAGAAACTGTGAGGTCAAGCAAATATCGTAATTGTGAACGAAACAGTGTAATTGAGCGTATTTAGATACAAGTGCGAATGTTAGGTTAGATTGAGATATCAACCGTCGTAAAACCGCATTAAACAATGTCACTTAGTGAGATGTGTTTTTCAACATTACAAGTCGGGAACTACGATATCTAATGTGAAAGCGCATGAAACCGTCGTAATCTTGTAGAAAACATTGTAAAATTGCGAGTAAAACGTTTTCTAACGATAGAAGTGCGAAGGTTAGGTTAGGTTAGGTTAGTTTAAGCTAGGTAGCGTCGTGAAACTACCAAAAACGACGTCATCTAACGAGATAGTGTTGTTTTATTGCGAGTATTAAACTGCGATAGGTGAAATGTTGTGAATGCACACAAAACGGCATGAACAAGCCAAATACTGCGTGTTCTACCGTTACAAGTGCGAAACTGCTATATTGTGATGTTCTCGTTAAAGCGCATGCAAGCATCGTGAAACCTTAAAGAACAATGTCATTTAGCGAGATACAGCGTTCTGTACTGCAATAAGTTGGTGAAAAACTGTGAGGTTATGCAAATATCGTAATTGTGAACGAAACAGTGTAATAGAGCGTTTTTCAATACAAGTACGAATGTTAGGTTAGGTTAAGATATGAACCGTCGTAAAACCGCATTAAACAATGTCACTTAGTGAGATGCAGTGTTTTTCACCATTACAAGTTGGGAACTGCGATATCTAATGTGAAAGCGCTTGCAAACGTCGTTAGGTTAGGTTAGGTAAGGTTAGGTTAGGTTAGGTTACGTTAGGTTAGGTTTGGTTAGGTTAGGTTAGGTTAGGTTATGTTAGGTTAGGTTGGGTTAGGTTAGGTTAGGTTACGTTAGGTTAAGGTATGAACCGTCGTAAAACCGCAATAAACAATGTCACTTAGTGAGATGCAGTGTTTTTCACCTTTACAAGTTGGGAACTGCGATATCTAATGTGAAAGCGCTTGAAACCGTCGTAATGTTGTAGAAAGCAATGTAAAGTAGCGAGTAAAACGTTTTCTAACGATAGAAGTGCGAAGGTTATGTTAGGTTGAGTTATGTTAGTTTAAGCTAGGTAGCGTCGTGAAACCACCATAAACGACGTCATCTAACGAGATAGTGTTGTTTTATTGCGAGTACGAAACTGCGATAGGTAAAATGTTGTGAAAGCACACAAAACGGCATGAACAAGCCAAATACTGCGTGTTGTACCGTTACAAGTGTGAAAGTGCTATGTTGTGACATTCTCGGTAAAGTGCATGCAAGTATCGTGAAACCTTAAAGAACGATGTCATTTAGCGAGATACAGCGTTCTGTACTGTAATAAGTTGGTGAGAAACTGTGAGGTCAAGCAAATATCGTAATTGTGAACGAAACAGTGTAATTGAGCGTCTTTAGATACAAGTGCGAATGTTAGGTTAGGTTGACATATCAACCGTCGTAAAACCGCATTAAACAATGTCACTTAGTGAGATGTAGTGTTTTTACACATTACAAGTCGGGAACTACGATATCTAATGTGAAAGCGCATGAAACCGTCGTAATCTTGTAGAAAACATTATAAAGTGGCGAGTAAAACGTTTTCTAACAATAGAAGTGCGAAGGTTAGGTTGAGTTATGTTAGTTTAAGCTAGGTAGCGTCGTGAAACCACCATAAACGACGTCATCTAACGAGATAGTGTTGTTTTATTGCGAGTACGAAACTGCGATAGGTAAAATGTTGTGAAAGCACACATAATGGCATGAACAAGCCAAATACTGCGTGTTGTACCGTTACAAGTGCGAAACTGCTATGTTGTGACATTCTCGGTAAAGCGCATGCAAGTATGGTGAAACCTTAAAGAACGATGTCATTTAGCGAGATACAGCGTTCTGTACTGTAATAAGTTGGTGAGAAACTGTGAGGTCAAGCAAATATCGTAATTGTGAACGAAACAGTGTAATTGAGCGTCTTTAGATACAAGTGGGAATGTTAGGTTAGGTTGACATATCAACCGTCGTTAAACCGCATTAAACAATGTCACTTAGTGAGATGTAGTGTTTTTCAACATTACAAGTCGGGAACTACGATATCTAATGTGAAAGCGCATGAAACCGTCGTAATCTTGTAGAAAACATAGTAAAGTTGCGAGTAAGACGTTTTCTAACGATAGAAGTGCGAAGGTTAGGTTAGGTTAGGTTAGTTTAAGCTAGGTAGCGTCGTGAAACTACCAAAAACGACGTCATCTAAGCAGAGTGTTGTTTTATTGCGAGTATTAAACTGCGATAGGTAAAATGTTGTGAATGCACACAAAACGGCATGAACAAGCCAAATACTGCGTGTTCTACCGTTACAAGTGCGAAACTGCTATATTGTGATATTCTCGTTGAAGCGCATGCAAGCATCGTGAAACCTTAAAGAACGATGTCATTTAGCGAGATACAGCGTTCTGTACTGCAATAAGTTGGTGAAAAACTGTGAGGTTATGCAAGTATCGTAATTGTGAACGAAACAGTGTAATAGAGCGTTTTTCAATACAAGTACGAATGTTAGGTTAGGTTAAGATATGAACCGTCGTAAAACCGCATTAAACAATGTCACTTAGTGAGATGCAGTGTTTTTCACCATTACAAGTTGGGAACTGCGATATCTAATGTGAAAGCACTTGCAAACGTCGTTAGGTTAGGTTAGGTTAGGTTAGGTTACGTTAGGTTAGGTTTGGTTACGTTAGGTTAGGTTAGGTTATGTTAGGTTAGGTTGGGTTAGGTTAGGTTAGGTTACGTTAGGTTAAGGTATGAACCGTCGTAAAACCGCAATAAACAATGTCACTTAGTGAGATGCAGTGTTTTTCACCTTTACAAGTTGGGAACTGCGATATCTAATGCGAAAGCGCTTGAAACCGTCGTAATGTTGTAGAAAGCAATGTAAAGTAGCGAGTAAAACGTTTTCTAACGATAGAAGTGCGAAGATTATGTTAGGTTGAGTTATGTTAGTTTAAGCTAGGTAGCGTCGTGAAACCACTAAAAACGACGTCATCTAACGAGATAGTGTTGTTTTAGTGCGAGTACGAAACTGCGATAGGTAAAATGTTGTGAAAGCACACAAAACGGCATGAACAAGCCAAATACTGCGTGTTGTACCGTTACAAGTGCGAAAGTGCTATGTTGTGACATACTCGGTAAAGCGCATGCAAGTATCGTGAAACCTTAAAGAACGATGTCATTTAGCGAGATACAGCGTTCTGTACTGTAATAAGTTGGTGAGAAACTGTGAGGTCAAGCAAATATCGTAATTGTGAACGAAACAGTGTAATTGAGCGTCTTTAGATACAAGTGCGAATGTTAGGTTAGGTTGACATATCAACCGTCGTAAAACCGCATTAAACAATGTCACTTAGTGAGATGTAGTGTTTTTCAACATTACAAGTCGGGAACTACGATATCTAATGTGAAAGCGCATGAAACCGTCGTAATCTTGTAGAAAACTTTGTAAAGTGGCGAGTAAAACGTTTTCTAACTATAGAAGTGCGAAGGTTAGGTTAGGTTAGGTTAGTTTAAGCTAGGTTGCGTCGTGAAACTACCAAAAACGACGTCATCTAACGAGATAGTGTTGTTTTATAGCGAGTATTAAACTGCGATAGGTGAAATGTTGTGAAAGCACACAAAACGGCATGAACAAGCCAAATACTGCGTGTTCTACCGTTACAAGTGCGAAACTGCTATATTGTGATATTCTCGTTAAATCGCATGCAAGCATCGTGAAACCTTAAAGAACAATGTCATTTAGCGAGATACAGCGTTCTGAACTGCAATAAGTTGGTGAAAAACTGTGAGGTTATGCAAATATCGTAATTGTGAACAAAACAGTGTAATAGAGCGTTTTTAGATACAAGTGCGAATGTTAGGTTAGGTTAAGATATGAACCGTCGTAAAACCGCATTAAACAATGTCAATTACTGAGATGCAGTGTTTTTCACCATTAAAAGTGGGGAACTGCGATATTTATTGTGAAAGCGCTTGCAACCGTCGTTAGGTTAGGTTAGGTTAGGTTAGGTTAGGTTAGGTTTGGTTAGGTTAGGTTAGGTTAGGTTAGATTAGGTTAGGTTGGGTTGAGTTGGGTTAGGTTAGGTTAGGTTAGGTTAGGTTGGGTTAGGTTAGGTTAGGTTAGGTTAGGTTAGGTTACGTTAGGTTAGGTTAGGTTAGGTTACGTTAGGTTAGGTTAGGTTAGGTAAGGATAATTTGGTTAGGTTAGGTAAGGTTAGGTTAGGTTAGGTTGGGTTGGGTGTTGTTGGGTTGGGTTGGGTTGGGTTAGGTTGGGTTAGGTTAGGTTAGGTTACGTTAGGTTTGGTTAGGTTAGGTTACGTTAGGTTATGTTAGGTTAGGTTAGGTTACGTTAGCTTAGGTTAGGTCAGGTAAGGTTAGGTTACGTTAGAATAGGTTACGTAAGGTTACGTTAGGTTAGGTTAAGTTAGGTTAGGTTAGGTTTGGTTAGGTTAGGTTAGGTTAGCTTAGGTTAGGTTAGGTTGGGTTGGGTTGGGTTAGGTTGGTTTAGGTTAGGTTAGGTTAGGTTAGGTTGGGTTAGGTTAGTTTAGGTTAGGTTAGGTTAGGTTAGGTTAAGTTGGGTTGGGTTAGGTTAGGTTAGGTTAGGTAAGGTTAGGTTAGGTTAAGGTATGAACCGTCGTAAAACCGCATTAAACAATGTCACTTAGTGAGATGCAGTGTTTTCACCATTACAAGTCGCGAACTGCGATATCTAATGTGAAAGCGCTTGCAAACGTCGTTAGGTTAGGTTAGGTTAGGTTAGGTTAGGTTAGGTTAGGTTAGGTTTGGTTAGGTTAGGTTAGGTTAGGTTAGGGTATGTTAGGTAAGGTTTGGTTAGGTTAGGTTAGGTTAGGTTGGGTTAGGTAAGGTTAGGTTAGGTTAAGATATGAACCGCGCTAAAACCACATTAAACAATGTCACTTAGTGAGATGCTGTGTTTTCCATCATTACAAGTCGGGAACTGCGATATCTAATGTGAAAGCGCATGAAACCGTCGTAATCTTGTAGAAAACATTGTAAAGTAGCGAATAAAACGTTTTCTAACGATAGAAGTGCGAAGGTTCGGTTAGATTGAGCTAGGTAGCGTCGTGAAACCACCAAAAACGATGTCATCTAACGAGATAGTGTTGTTTTATTGCGAGTACGAAACTGCGATAGGTGAAATATTGGGAAAGCACACAAAATGGCATGAACTAGCCAGATACTGCGTGTTGTACCGTTACAAGTGCGAAACTGCTATGTTGTGATATTCTCGTTAAAGCGCATGCAAGCATCGTGAAACCTTAAAGAACGATGTCATTTAGCGAGATACAGCGTTCTGTACTGCAATAAGTTGGTGAAAAACTGTGAGGTTATGCAAATATCCTAATTGTGAACGAAACAGTGTAATAGAGCGTTTTTTAATACAAGTGCGAATGTTACGTTAGGTTAAGGTATGAACCGTCGTAAAACCGCAATAAACAATGTCACTTAGTGAGATGCAGTGTTTTTCACCTTTACAAGTTGGGAACTGCGATATCTAATGTGAAAGCGCTTGAAACCGTCGTAATGTTGTAGAAAGCAATGTAAAGTAGCGAGTAAAACGTTTTCTAACGATAGAAGTGCGAAGGTTATGTTAGGTTGAGTTATGTTAGTTTAAGCTAGGTAGCGTCGTGAAACCACCAAAAACGACGTCGTCTAACGAGATAGTGTTGTTTTATTGCGAGTACGAAACTGCGATAGGTAAAATGTTGTGAAAGCACACAAAACGGCATGAACAAGCCAAATACTGCGTGTTGTACCGTTACAAGTGCGAAAGTGCTATGTTGTGACATTCTCGGTAAAGCGCATGCAAGTATCGTGAAACCTTAAAGAACGATGTCATTTAGCGAGATACAGCGTTCTGTACTGTAATAAGTTGGTGAGAAACTGTGAGGTCAAGCAAATATCGTAATTGTGAACGAAACAGTGTAATTGAGCGTCTTTAGATACAAGTGCGAATGTTAGGTTAGGTTGACATATCAACCGTCGTAAAACCGCATTAAACAATGTCACTTAGTGAGATGTAGTGTTTTTCAACATTACAAGTCGGGAACTACGATATCTAATGTGAAAGCGCATGAAACCGTCGTAATCTTGTAGAAAACATTATAAAGTGGCGATTAAAACGTTTTCTAACGATAGAAGTGCGAAGGTTAGGTTAGGTTAGGTTAGTTAAGCTAGGTAGCGTCGTGAAACTACCAAAAACGACGTCATCTAACGAGATAGTGTTGTTTTATAGCGAGTATTAAACTGCGATAGGTGAAATGTTGTGAAAGCACACAAAACGGCATGAACAAGCCAAATACTGCGTGTTCTACCGTTACAAGTGCGAAACTGCTATATTGTGATATTCTCGTTAAATCGCATGCAAGCATCGTGAAACCTTAAAGAACAATGTCATTTAGCGAGATACAGCGTTCTGTACTGCAATAAGTTGGTGAAAAACTGTGAGGTTATGCAAATATCGTAATTGTGAACAAAACAGTGTAATAGAGCGTTTTTAGATACAAGTGCGAATGTTAGGTTAGGTTAAGATATGAACCGTCGTAAAACCGCATTAAACAATGTCAATTACTGAGATGCAGTGTTTTTCACCATTAAAAGTGGGGAACTGCGATATTAAATGTGAAAGCGCTTGCAACCGTCGTTAGGTTAGGTTAGGTTAGGTTAGGTTAGGTTAGGTTTGGTTAGGTTAGGTTAGGTTAGGTTAGATTAGGTTAGGTTGGGTTGAGTTGGGTTAGGTTAGGTTAGGTTAGGTTAGGTTGGGTTAGGTTAGGTTAGGTTACGTTAGGTTAGGTTACGTTAGGTTAGGTTAGGTTAGGTTACGTTAGGTTAGGTTAGGTTAGGTAAGGATAATTTGGTTAGGTTAGGTAAGGTTAGGTTAGGTTAGGTTAGGTTGGGTTGGGTGTTGTTGGGTTGGGTTGGGTTGGGTTGGGTTGGGTTAGGTTGGGTTAGGTTAGGTTAGGTTACGTTAGGTTAGGTTAGGTTAGGTTACGTTAGGTTATGTTAGGTTAGGTTAGGTTACGTTAGGTTAGGTTAGGTCAGGTAAGGTTAGGTTACGTTAGAATAGGTTAGGTTAGGTTACGTTAGGTTAGGTTAAGTTAGGTTAGGTTAGGTTTGGTTAGGTTAGGTTAGGTTAGCTTAGGTTAGGTTAGGTTGGGATGGGTTGGGTTAGGTTGGGTTAGGTTAGGTTAGGTTAGGTTAGGTTGGGTTAGGTTAGTTTAGGTTACGTTAGGTTAGGTTAGGTTAAGTTGGGTTGGGTTAGGTTAGGTTAGGTTAGGTAAGGTTAGGTTAGGTTAGGTTAGGTTAAGGTATGAACCGTCGTAAAACCGCATTAAACAATGTCACTTAGTGAGATGCAGTGCTTTTCACCTTTACAAGTCGGGAACTGTGATATCTAATGTGAAAGCGCTTGAAACCGTCGTAATGTTGTAGAAAGCAATGGAAAGTAGCGAGTAAAACGTTTTCTAACGATAGAAGTGCGAAGGTCATGTTAGGTTATGTTAGTTTAAGCTAGGTAGCGTCGTGAAACTACCAAAAACAACGTCATCTAACGAGATAGTGTTGTTTTATTGCGAGTACGAAACTGCGATAGGTGAAATGTTGTGAAAGCACACAAAACGGCATGAACAAGCCAAATACTGCGTGTTGTACCGTTACAAGTGCGAAACTGCTATGTTGTGATATTCTCGTTAAAGCGCATGCAAGCATCGTGAAACCTTAAAGAACGATGTCATTTAGCGAGATAGAGCGTTCTGTACTGCAATAAGTTGGTGAAAAACTGTGAGGTTATGCAAATATCCTAATTGTGAACGAAACAGTGTAATAGAGCGTTTTTTAATACAAGTGCGAATGTTAGGTTAGGTTAAGATATGAACCGTCGTAAAACCGCATTAAACAATGTCACTTAGTGAGATGCAGTGTTTTTCACCATTACAAGTTGGGAACTGCGATATCTAATGTGAAAGCACTTGCAAACGTCGTTAGGTTAGGTTAGGTTAGGTTAGGTTAGGTTACGTTAGGTTAGGTTTGGTTAGGTTAGGTTAGGTTAGGTTATGTTAGGTTAGGTAGGGTTAGGTTAGGTTAGGTTACGTTAGGTTAAGGTATGAACCGTCGTAAAACCGCAATAAACAATGTCACTTAGTGAGATGCAGTGTTTTTCACCTTTACAAGTTGGGAACTGCGATATCTAATGTGAAAGCGCTTGAAACCGTCGTAATGTTGTAGAAAGCAATGTAAAGTAGCGAGTAAAACGTTTTCTAACGATAGAAGTGCGAAGGTTATGTTAGGTTGAGTTATGTTAGTTTAAGCTAGGTAGCGTCGTGAAACCACCAAAAACGACGTCGTCTAACGAGATAGTGTTGTTTTATTGCGAGTACGAAACTGCGATAGGTAAAATGTTGTGAAAGCACACAAAACGGCATGAACAAGCCAAATACCGCGTGTTGTACCGTTACAAGTGCGAAAGTGCTATGTTGTGATATTCTCGGTAAAGCGCATGCAAGTATCGTGAAACCTTAAAGAACGATGTCATTTAGCGAGATACAGCGTTCTGTACTGTAATAAGTTGGTGAGAAACTGTGAGGTCAAGCAAATATCGTAATTTTGAACGAAACAGTGTAATTGAGCGTCTTTAGATACAAGTGCGAATGTTAGGTTAGGTTGACATATCAACCGTCGTAAAACCGCATTAAACAATGTCACTTAGTGAGATGTAGTGTTTTTCAACATTACAAGTCGGGAACTACGATATCTAATGTGAAAGCGCATGAAACCGTCGTAATCTTGTAGAAAACATTATAAAGTGGCGAGTAAAACGTTTTCTAACGATAGAAGTGCGAAGGTTAGGTTAGGTTAGGTTAGTTAAGCTAGGTAGCGTCGTGAAACTACCAAAAACGACGTCATCTAACGAGATAGTGTTGTTTTATAGCGAGTATTAAACTGCGATAGGTGAAATGTTGTGAAAGCACACAAAACGGCATGAACAAGCCAAATACTGCGTGTTCTACCGTTACAAGTGCGAAACTGCTATATTGTGATATTCTCGTTAAATCGCATGCAAGCATCGTGAAACCTTAAAGAACAATGTCATTTAGCGAGATACAGCGTTCTGTACTGCAATAAGTTGGTGAAAAACTGTGAGGTTATGCAAATATCGTAATTGTGAACAAAACAGTGTAATAGAGCGTTTTTAGATACAAGTGCGAATGTTAGGTTAGGTTAAGATATGAACCGTCGTAAAACCGCATTAAACAATGTCAATTACTGAGATGCAGTGTTTTTCACCATTAAAAGTGGGGAACTGCGATATTTAATGTGAAAGCGCTTGCAACCGTCGTTAGGTTAGGTTAGGTTAGGTTAGGTTAGGTTTGGTTAGGTTAGGTTAGGTTAGGTTAGATTAGGTTAGGTTGGGTTGAGTTGGGTTAGGTTAGGTTAGGTTAGGTTAGGTTGGGTTAGGTTAGGTTAGGCTAGGTTAGGTTACGTTAGGTTAGGTTACGTTAGGTTAGGTTAGGTTAGGTTACGTTAGGTTAGGTTAGGTTAGGTAAAGATAATTTGGTTAGGTTAGGTAAGGTTAGGTTAGGTTAGGTTAGGTTAGGTTGGGTTGGGTGTTGTTGGGTTGGGTTAGGTTATGTTAGGTTGGGTTACGTTAGGTTAGGTTACGTTAGGTTAGGTTAGGTTACGTTAGGTTATGTTAGGTTAGGTTAGGTTACGTTAGGTTAGGTTAGGTCAGGTAAGGTTAGGTTACGTTAGAATAGGTTAGGTTAGGTTACGTTAGGTTAGGTTAGGTTAGGTTAGGTTAGGTTTGGTTAGGTTAGGTTAGGTTAGCTTAGGTTAGGTTAGGTTGGGATGGGTTGGGTTAGGTTGGGTTAGGTTAGGTTAGGTTAGGTTAGGTTGGGTTAGGTTAGTTTAGGTTAGGTTAGGTTAGGTTAGGTTAAGTTGGGTTGGGTTAGGTTAGGTTAGGTTAGGTAAGGTTAGGTTAGGTTAGGTTAAGGTATGAACCGTCGTAAAACCGCATTAAACAATGTCACTTAGTGAGATGCAGTGTTTTCACCATTACAAGTCGGGAACTGCGATATCTAATGTGAAAGCGCTTGCAAACGTCGTTAGGTTAGGTTAGGTTAGGTTAGGTTAGGTTAGGTTAGGTTTGGTTAGGTTAGGTTAGGTTAGGTTAGGGTATGTTAGGTAAGGTTTGGTTAGGTTAGGTTAGGTTAGGTTGGGTTAGGTAAGGTTAGGTTAGGTTAAGATATGAACCGCGCTAAAACCACATTAAACAATGTCACTTAGTGAGATGCTGTGTTTTCCACCATTACAAGTCGGGAACTGCGATATCTAATGTGAAAGCGCATGAAACCGTCGTAATCTTGTAGAAAACATTGTAAAGTAGCGAATAAAACGTTTTCTAACGATAGAAGTGCGAAGGTTCGGTTAGATTGAGCTAGGTAGCGTCGTGAAACCACCAAAAACGATGTCATCTAACGAGATAGTGTTGTTTTATTGCGAGTACGAAACTGCGATAGGTGAAATATTGGGAAAGCACACAAAATGGCATGAACTAGCCAGATACTGCGTCTTGTGCCGTTACAAGTGCGAAACTGCTTTATTGTGATATTCTCGTTAAAGCGCATGCAAGTATCGTGAAACCTTAAAGAACGATGTCATCTAGCGAGATACAGCGTTTTGTACTGTAACAAGTTGGTGAGAAACTGTGAGGTCAAGCAAATATCGTAATTGTGAACGAAACAGTGTAATTGAGCGTATTTAGATACAAGTGCGAATGTTAGGTTAGATTGAGATATCAACCGTCGTAAAACCGCATTAAACAATGTCACTTAGTGAGATGTGTTTTTCAACATTACAAGTCGGGAACTACGATATCTAATGTGAAAGCGCATGAAACCGTCGTAATCTTGTAGAAAACATTGTAAAATTGCGAGTAAAACGTTTTCTAACGATAGAAGTGCGAAGGTTAGGTTAGGTTAGGTTAGTTTAAGCTAGGTAGCGTCGTGAAACTACCAAAAACGACGTCATCTAACGAGATAGTGTTGTTTTATTGCGAGTATTAAACTGCGATAGGTGAAATGTTGTGAATGCACACAAAACGGCATGAACAAGCCAAATACTGCGTGTTCTACCGTTACAAGTGCGAAACTGCTATATTGTGATGTTCTCGTTAAAGCGCATGCAAGCATCGTGAAACCTTAAAGAACAATGTCATTTAGCGAGATACAGCGTTCTGTACTGCAATAAGTTGGTGAAAAACTGTGAGGTTATGCAAATATCGTAATTGTGAACGAAACAGTGTAATAGAGCGTTTTTCAATACAAGTACGAATGTTAGGTTAGGTTAAGATATGAACCGTCGTAAAACCGCATTAAACAATGTCACTTAGTGAGATGCAGTGTTTTTCACCATTACAAGCTGGGAACTGCGATATCTAATGTGAAAGCGCTTGCAAACGTCGTTAGGTTAGGTTAGGTAAGGTTAGGTTAGGTTAGGTTACGTTAGGTTAGGTTTGGTTAGGTTAGGTTAGGTTAGGTTATGTTAGGTTAGGTTGGGTTAGGTTAGGTTAGGTTACGTTAGGTTAAGGTATGAACCGTCGTAAAACCGCAATAAACAATGTCACTTAGTGAGATGCAGTGTTTTTCACCTTTACAAGTTGGGAACTGCGATATCTAATGTGAAAGCGCTTGAAACCGTCGTAATGTTGTAGAAAGCAATGTAAAGTAGCGAGTAAAACGTTTTCTAACGATAGAAGTGCGAAGGTTATGTTAGGTTGAGTTATGTTAGTTTAAGCTAGGTAGCGTCGTGAAACCACCATAAACGACGTCATCTAACGAGATAGTGTTGTTTTATTGCGAGTACGAAACTGCGATAGGTAAAATGTTGTGAAAGCACACAAAACGGCATGAACAAGCCAAATACTGCGTGTTGTACCGTTACAAGTGTGAAAGTGCTATGTTGTGACATTCTCGGTAAAGTGCATGCAAGTATCGTGAAACCTTAAAGAACGATGTCATTTAGCGAGATACAGCGTTCTGTACTGTAATAAGTTGGTGAGAAACTGTGAGGTCAAGCAAATATCGTAATTGTGAACGAAACAGTGTAATTGAGCGTCTTTAGATACAAGTGCGAATGTTAGGTTAGGTTGACATATCAACCGTCGTAAAACCGCATTAAACAATGTCACTTAGTGAGATGTAGTGTTTTTCAACATTACAAGTCGGGAACTACGATATCTAATGTGAAAGCGCATGAAACCGTCGTAATCTTGTAGAAAACATAGTAAAGTTGCGAGTAAGACGTTTTCTAACGATAGAAGTGCGAAGGTTAGGTTAGGTTAGGTTAGTTTAAGCTAGGTAGCGTCGTGAAACTACCAAAAACGACGTCATCTAAGCAGAGTGTTGTTTTATTGCGAGTATTAAACTGCGATAGGTAAAATGTTGTGAATGCACACAAAACGGCATGAACAAGCCAAATACTGCGTGTTCTACCGTTACAAGTGCGAAACTGCTATATTGTGATATTCTCGTTGAAGCGCATGCAAGCATCGTGAAACCTTAAAGAACGATGTCATTTAGCGAGATACAGCGTTCTGTACTGCAATAAGTTGGTGAAAAACTGTGAGGTTATGCAAATATCGTAATTGTGAACGAAACAGTGTAATAGAGCGTTTTTCAATACAAGTACGAATGTTAGGTTAGGTTAAGATATGAACCGTCGTAAAACCGCATTAAACAATGTCACTTAGTGAGATGCAGTGTTTTTCACCATTACAAGTTGGGAACTGCGATATCTAATGTGAAAGCACTTGCAAACGTCGTTAGGTTAGGTTAGGTTAGGTTAGGTTACGTTAGGTTAGGTTTGGTTACGTTAGGTTAGGTTAGGTTATGTTAGGTTAGGTTGGGTTAGGTTAGGTTAGGTTACGTTAGGTTAAGGTATGAACCGTCGTAAAACCGCAATAAACAATGTCACTTAGTGAGATGCAGTGTTTTTCACCTTTACAAGTTGGGAACTGCGATATCTAATGCGAAAGCGCTTGAAACCGTCGTAATGTTGTAGAAAGCAATGTAAAGTAGCGAGTAAAACGTTTTCTAACGATAGAAGTGCGAAGGTTATGTTAGGTTGAGTTATGTTAGTTTAAGCTAGGTAGCGTCGTGAAACCACTAAAAACGACGTCATCTAACGAGATAGTGTTGTTTTAGTGCGAGTACGAAACTGCGATAGGTAAAATGTTGTGAAAGCACACAAAACGGCATGAACAAGCCAAATACTGCGTGTTGTACCGTTACAAGTGCGAAAGTGCTATGTTGTGACATTCTCGGTAAAGCGCGTGCAAGTATCGTGAAACCTTAAAGAACGATGTCATTTAGCGAGATACAGCGTTCTGTACTGTAATAAGTTGGTGAGAAACTGTGAGGTCAAGCAAATATCGTAATTGTGAACGAAACAGTGTAATTGAGCGTCTTTAGATACAAGTGCGAATGTTAGGTTAGGTTGACATATCAACCGTCGTAAAACCGCATTAAACAATGTCACTTAGTGAGATGTAGTGTTTTTCAACATTACAAGTCGGGAACTACGATATCTAATGTGAAAGCGCATGAAACCGTCGTAATCTTGTAGAAAACTTTGTAAAGTGGCGAGTAAAACGTTTTCTAACTATAGAAGTGCGAAGGTTAGGTTAGGTTAGGTTAGTTTAAGCTAGGTTGCGTCGTGAAACTACCAAAAACGACGTCATCTAACGAGATAGTGTTGTTTTATAGCGAGTATTAAACTGCGATAGGTGAAATGTTGTGAAAGCACACAAAACGGCATGAACAAGCCAAATACTGCGTGTTCTACCGTTACAAGTGCGAAACTGCTATATTGTGATATTCTCGTTAAATCGCATGCAAGCATCGTGAAACCTTAAAGAACAATGTCATTTAGCGAGATACAGCGTTCTGAACTGCAATAAGTTGGTGAAAAACTGTGAGGTTATGCAAATATCGTAATTGTGAACAAAACAGTGTAATAGAGCGTTTTTAGATACAAGTGCGAATGTTAGGTTAGGTTAAGATATGAACCGTCGTAAAACCGCATTAAACAATGTCAATTACTGAGATGCAGTGTTTTTCACCATTAAAAGTGGGGAACTGCGATATTTATTGTGAAAGCGCTTGCAACCGTCGTTAGGTTAGGTTAGGTTAGGTTAGGTTAGGTTAGGTTAGGTTTGGTTAGGTTAGGTTAGGTTAGGTTAGATTAGGTTAGGTTGGGTTGAGTTGGGTTAGGTTAGGTTAGGTTAGGTTAGGTTGGGTTAGGTTAGGTTAGGTTACGTTAGGTTAGGTTAGGTTAGGTTACGTTAGGTTAGGTTAGGTTAGGTAAGGATAATTTGGTTAGGTTAGGTAAGGTTAGGTTAGGTTAGGTTGGGTTGGGTGTTGTTGGGTTGGGTTGGGTTGGGTTAGGTTGGGTTAGGTTAGGTTAGGTTACGTTAGGTTTGGTTAGGTTAGGTTACGTTAGGTTATGTTAGGTTAGGTTAGGTTACGTTAGCTTAGGTTAGGTCAGGTAAGGTTAGGTTACGTTAGAATAGGTTACGTAAGGTTACGTTAGGTTAGGTTAAGTTAGGTTAGGTTAGGTTTGGTTAGGTTAGGTTAGGTTAGCTTAGGTTAGGTTAGGTTGGGTTGGGTTGGGTTAGGTTGGTTTAGGTTAGGTTAGGTTAGGTTAGGTTGGGTTAGGTTAGTTTAGGTTAGGTTAGGTTAGGTTAGGTTAAGTTGGGTTGGGTTAGGTTAGGTTAGGTTAGGTAAGGTTAGGTTAGGTTAAGGTATGAACCGTCGTAAAACCGCATTAAACAATGTCACTTAGTGAGATGCAGTGTTTTCACCATTACAAGTCGCGAACTGCGATATCTAATGTGAAAGCGCTTGCAAACGTCGTTAGGTTAGGTTAGGTTAGGTTAGGTTAGGTTAGGTTAGGTTTGGTTAGGTTAGGTTAGGTTAGGTTAGGGTATGTTAGGTAAGGTTTGGTTAGGTTAGGTTAGGTTAGGTTGGGTTAGGTAAGGTTAGGTTAGGTTAAGATATGAACCGCGCTAAAACCACATTAAACAATGTCACTTAGTGAGATGCTGTGTTTTCCATCATTACAAGTCGGGAACTGCGATATCTAATGTGAAAGCGCATGAAACCGTCGTAATCTTGTAGAAAACATTGTAAAGTAGCGAATAAAACGTTTTCTAACGATAGAAGTGCGAAGGTTCGGTTAGATTGAGCTAGGTAGCGTCGTGAAACCACCAAAAACGATGTCATCTAACGAGATAGTGTTGTTTTATTGCGAGTACGAAACTGCGATAGGTGAAATATTGGGAAAGCACACAAAATGGCATGAACTAGCCAGATACTGCGTCTTGTGCCGTTACAAGTGCGAAACTGCTTTATTGTGATATTCTCGTTAAAGCGCATGCAAGTATCGTGAAACCTTAAAGAACGATGTCATCTAGCGAGATACAGCGTTCTGTACTGTAATAAGTTGGTGAGAAACTGTGAGGTCAAGCAAATATCGTAATTGTGAACGAAACAGTGTAATTGAGCGTATTTAGATACAAGTGCGAATGTTAGGTTAGGTTGAGATATCAACCGTCGTAAAACCGCATTAAACAATGTCACTTAGTGAGATGTAGTGTTTTTCAACAAGTCGGGAACTACGATATCTAATGTGAAAGCGCATGAAACCGTCGTAATCTTGTAGAAAACATTGTAAAATTGCGAGTAAAACGTTTTCTAACGATAGAAGTGCGAAGGTTAGGTTAGGTTAGGTTAGTTTAAGCTAGGTAGCGTCGTGAAACTACCAAAAACGACGTCATCTAACGAGATAGTGTTGTTTTATTGCGAGTATTAAACTGCGATAGGTGAAATGTTGTGAATGCACACAAAACGGCATGAACAAGCCAAATACTGCGTGTTCTACCGTTACAAGTGCGAAACTGCTATATTGTGATGTTCTCGTTAAAGCGCATGCAAGCATCGTGAAACCTCAAAGAACGATGTCATTTAGCGAGATACAGCGTTCTGTACTGCAATAAGTTGGTGAAAAACTGTGAGGTTATGCAAATATCGTAATTGTGAACAAAACAGTGTAATAGAGCGTTTTTAGATACTAGTGCGAATGTTAGGTCAGGTTAAGATATGAACCGTCGTAAAACCGCATTAAACAATGTCAATTACTGAGATGCAGTGTTTTTCACCATTAAAAGTGGGGAACTGCGATATTTAATGTGAAAGCGCTTGCAACCGTCGTTAGGTTAGGTTAGGTTAGGTTAGGTTTGGTTAGGTTAGGTTAGGTTAGGTTAGGTTAGATTAGGTTAGGTTGGGTTGAGTTGGGTTAGGTTAGGTTAGGTTAGGTAAGGTTGGGTTAGGTTAGGTTAGGTTAGGTTAGGTTACGTTAGGTTAGGTTAGGTTAGGTTAGGTTAGGTAAGGATAATTTGGTTAGGTTAGGTTACGTTAGGTTAGGTTAAGTTAGGTTAGGTTAGGTTTGGTTAGGTTAGGTTAGGTTAGCTTAGGTTAGGTTAGGTTACGATGGGTTGGGTTAGGTTGGGTTAGGTTAGGTTAGGTTAGGTTAGGTTGGGTTAGGTTAGTTTAGGTTAGGTTAGGTTAGGTTAGGTTAAGTTGGGTTGGGTTAGGTTAGGTTAGGTTAGGTAAGGTTAGGTTAGGTTAGGTTAGGTTAAGGTATGAACCGTCGTAAAACCGCATTAAACAATGTCACTTAGTGAAATGCAGTGTTTTTCACCTTTACAAGTCGGGAACTGCGATATCTAATGTGAAAGCGCATGAAACCGTCGTAATCTTGTAGAAAACATTGTAAAGTAGCGAATAAAACGTTTTCTAACGATAGAAGTGCGAAGGTTCGGTTAGTTTGAGTTATGTTAGTTTAGGCTAGGTAGCGTCGTGAAACCACCAAAAACGACGTCATCTAACGAGATAGTGTTGTTTTAATGCGAGTACGAAACTGCGACAGGTAAAATGTTGTGAAAGCACTCAAAACGGCATGAACAAGCCAAATACTGCGTGTTGTACCGTTACAAGTGCGAAACTGCTATGTTGTGACATTCTCGGTAAAGCGCATGCAAGTATGGTGAAACCTTAAAGAACGATGTCATTTAGCGAGATACAGCGTTCTGTACTGTAATAAGTTGGTGAGAAACTGTGAGGTCAAGCAAATATCGTAATTGTGAACGAAACAGTGTAATTGAGCGTCTTTAGATACAAGTGCGAATGTTAGGTTAGGTTGATATATCAACCGTCGTAAAACCGCATTAAACAATGTCACTTAGTGAGATGTAGTGTTTTTCAACATTACAAGTCGGGAACTACGATATCTAATGTGAAAGCGCATGAAACCGTCGTAATCTTGTAGAAAACATTGTAAAGTTGCGAGTAAGACGTTTTCTAACGATAGAAGTGCGAAGGTTAGGTTAGGTTAGGTTAGTTTAAGCTAGGTAGCGTCGTGAAACTACCAAAAACGACGTCATCTAAGCAGAGTGTTGTTTTATTGCGAGTATTAAACTGCGATAGGTAAAATGTTGTGAATGCACACAAAACGGCATGAACAAGCCAAATACTGCGTGTTCTACCGTTACAAGTGCGAAACTGCTATATTGTGATATTCTCGTTGAAGCGCATGCAAGCATCGTGAAACCTTAAAGAACGATGTCATTTAGCGAGATACAGCGTTCTGTACTGCAATAAGTTGGTGAAAAACTGTGAGGTTATGCAAATATCGTAATTGTGAACGAAACAGTGTAATAGAGCGTTTTTCAATACAAGTACGAATGTTAGGTTAGGTTAAGATATGAACCGTCGTAAAACCGCATTAAACACTGTCACTTAGTGAGATGCAGTGTTTTTCACCATTACAAGTTGGGAACTGCGATATCTAATGTGAAAGCACTTGCAAACGTCGTTAGGTTAGGTTAGGTTAGGTTAGGTTACGTTAGGTTAGGTTTGGTTACGTTAGGTTAGGTTAGGTTATGTTAGGTTAGGTTGGGTTAGGTTAGGTTAGGTTACGTTAGGTTAAGGTATGAACCGTCGTAAAACCGCAATAAACAATGTCACTTAGTGAGATGCAGTGTTTTTCACCTTTACAAGTTGGGAACTGCGATATCTAATGCGAAAGCGCTTGAAACCGTCGTAATGTTGTAGAAAGCAATGTAAAGTAGCGAGTAAAACGTTTTCTAACGATAGAAGTGCGAAGGTTATGTTAGGTTGAGTTATGTTAGTTTAAGCTAGGTAGCGTCGTGAAACCACTAAAAACGACGTCATCTAACGAGATAGTGTTGTTTTAGTGCGAGTACGAAACGGCGATAGGTAAAATCTTGTGAAAGCACACAAAACGGCATGAACAAGCCAAATACTGCGTGTTGTACCGTTACAAGTGCGAAAGTGCTATGTTGTGATATTCTCGTTAAATCGCATGCAAGCATCGTGAAACCTTAAAGAAGAATGTCATTTAGCGAGATACAGCGTTCTGAACTGCAATAAGTTGGTGAAAAACTGTGAGGTTATGCAAATATTGTAATTGTGAACAAAACAGTGTAATAGAGCGTTTTTAGATACAAGTGCGAATGTTAGGTTAGGTTAAGATATGAACCGTCGTAAAACCGCATTAAACAATGTCAATTACTGAGATGCAGTGTTTTTCACCATTAAAAGTGGGGAACTGCGATATTTATTGTGAAAGCGCTTGCAACCGTCGTTAGGTTAGGTTAGGTTAGGTTAGGTTAGCTTAGGTTTGGTTAGGTTAGGTTAGGTTAGGTTAGGTTAGGTTAGGTTAGATTAGGTTAGGTTGGGTTGAGTTGGGTTAGGTTAGGTTAGGTTAGGTTAGGTTAGGTTGGGTTAGGTTAGGTTAGGTTAGGTAAGGTTACGTTAGGTTAGGTTACGTTAGGTTAGGTTAGGTTAGGTTACGTTAGGGTAGGTTAGGTTAGGTAAGGATAATTTGGTTAGGTTAGGTAAGTTTAGGTTAGGTTAGGTTAGGTTGGGTTGGGTGTTGTTGGGTTGGGTTGGGTTAGGTTGGGTTAGGTTAGGTTAGGTTACGTTAGGTTAGGTTAGGTTAGGTTACGTTAGGTTATGTTAGGTTAGGTTAGGTTACGTTAGGTTAGGTTAGGTCAGGTAAGGTTAGGTTACGTTAGAATAGGTTAGGTTAGGTTACGTTAGGTTAGGTTAAGTTAGGTTAGGTTAGGTTTGGTTAGGTTAGGTTAGGTTAGCTTAGGTTAGGTTAGGTTGGGTTGGGTTGGGTTAGGTTAGGTTAGGTTAGGTTAGGTTGGGTTAGGTTAGTTTAGGTTAGGTTAGGTTAGGTTAGGTTAAGTTGGGTTGGGTTAGGTTAGGTTAGGTTAGGTTAGGTTAAGGTATGAACCGTCGTAAAACCGCATTAAACAATGTCACTTAGTGAGATGCAGTGTTTTCACCATTACAAGTCGCGAACTGCGATATCTAATGTGAAAGCGCTTGCAAACGTCGTTAGGTTAGGTTAGGTTAGGTTAGGTTAGGTTAGGTTTGGTTAGGTTAGGTTAGGTTAGGTTAGGGTATGTTAGGTAAGGTTTGGTTAGGTTAGGTTAGGTTAGGTTGGGTTAGGTAAGGTTAGGTTAGGTTAAGATATGAACCGCGCTAAAACCACATTAAACAATGTCACTTAGTGAGATGCTGTGTTTTCCACCATTACAAGTCGGGAACTGCGATATCTAATGTGAAAGCGCATGAAACCGTCGTAATCTTGTAGAAAACATTGTAAAGTAGCGAATAAAACGTTTTCTAACGATAGAAGTGCGAAGGTTCGGTTAGATTGAGCTAGGTAGCGTCGTGAAACCACCAAAAACGATGTCATCTAACGAGATTGTGTTGTTTTATTGCGAGTACGAAACTGCGATAGGTGAAATATTGGGAAAGCACACAAAATGGCATGAACTAGCCAGATACTGCGTCTTGTGCCGTTACAAGTGCGAAACTGCTTTATTGTGATATTCTCGTTAAAGCGCATTCAAGTATCGTGAAACCTTAAAGAACGATGTCATCTAGCGAGATACAGCGTTCTGTACTGTAATAAGTTGGTGAGAAACTGTGAGGTCAAGCAAATATCGTAATTGTGAACGAAACAGTGTAATTAAGCGTATTTAGATACAAGTGCGAATGTTAGGTTAGGTTGAGATATCAACCGTCGTAAAACCGCATTAAACAATGTCACTTAGTGAGATGTAGTGTTTTTCAACATCACAAGTCGGGAACTACGATATCTAATGTGAAAGCGCATGAAACCGTCGTAATCTTGTAGAAAACATTGTAAAATTGCGAGTAAAACGTTTTCTAACGATAGAAGTGCGAAGGTTAGGTTAGGTTAGGTTAGTTTAAGCTAGGTAGCGTCGTGAAACTACCAAAAACGACGTCATCTAACGAGATAGTGTTGTTTTATTGCGAGTATTAAACTGCGATAGGTGAAATGTTGTGAATGCACACAAAACGGCATGAACAAGCCAAATACTGCGTGTTCTACCGTTACAAGTGCGAAACTGCTATATTGTGATGTTCTCGTTAAAGCGCATGCAAGCATCGTGAAACCTTAAAGAACAATGTCATTTAGCGAGATACAGCGTTCTGTACTGCAATAAGTTGGTGAAAAACTGTGAGGTTATGCAAATATCGTAATTGTGAACGAAACAGTGTAATAGAGCGTTTTTCAATACAAGTACGAATGTTAGGTTAGGTTAAGATATGAACCGTCGTAAAACCGCATTAAACAATGTCACTTAGTGAGATGCAGTGTTTTTCACCATTACAAGTTGGGAACTGCGATATCTAATGTGAAAGCGCTTGCAAACGTCGTTAGGTTAGGTTAGGTAAGGTTAGGTTAGGTTAGGTTACGTTAGGTTAGGTTTGGTTAGGTTAGGTTAGGTTAGGTTATGTTAGGTTAGGTTGGGTTAGGTTAGGTTAGGTTACGTTAGGTTAAGGTATGAACCGTCGTAAAACCGCAATAAACAATGTCACTTAGTGAGATGCAGTGTTTTTCACCTTTACAAGTTGGGAACTGCGATATCTAATGTGAAAGCGCTTGAAACCGTCGTAATGTTGTAGAAAGCAATGTAAAGTAGCGAGTAAAACGTTTTCTAACGATAGAAGTGCGAAGGTTAGGTTAGGTTAGGTTAGTTTAAGCTAGGTTGCGTCGTGAAACTACCAAAAACGACGTCATCTAACGAGATAGTGTTGTTTTATAGCGAGTATTAAACTGCGATAGGTGAAATGTTGTGAAAGCACACAAAACGGCATGAACAAGCCAAATACTGCGTGTTCTACCGTTACAAGTGCGAAACTGCTATATTGTGATATTCTCGTTAAATCGCATGCAAGCATCGTGAAACCTTAAAGAACAATGTCATTTAGCGAGATACAGCGTTCTGAACTGCAATAAGTTGGTGAAAAACTGTGAGGTTATGCAAATATCGTAATTGTGAACAAAACAGTGTAATAGAGCGTTTTTAGATACAAGTGCGAATGTTAGGTTAGGTTAAGATATGAACCGTCGTAAAACCGCATTAAACAATGTCAATTACTGAGATGCAGTGTTTTTCACCATTAAAAGTGGGGAACTGCGATATTTATTGTGAAAGCGCTTGCAACCGTCGTTAGGTTAGGTTAGGTTAGGTTAGGTTAGGTTTGGTTAGGTTAGGTTAGGTTAGGTTAGGTTAGGTTAGGTTAGGTTAGATTAGGTTAGGTTGGGTTGAGTTGGGTTAGGTTAGGTTAGGTTAGGTTAGGTTGGGTTAGGTTAGGTTAGGTTACGTTAGGTTAGGTTACGTTAGGTTAGGTTAGGTTAGGTTACGTTAGGTTAGGTTAGGTTAGGTAAGGATAATTTGGTTAGGTTAGGTAAGGTTAGGTTAGGTTAGGTTAGGTTGGGTTGGGTGTTGTTGGGTTGGGTTGGGTTGGGTTAGGTTGGGTTAGGTTAGGTTAGGTTACGTTAGGTTATGTTAGGTTAGGTTAGGTTACGTTAGGTTAGGTTAGGTCAGGTAAGGTTAGGTTACGTTAGAATAGGTTAGGTTAGGTTACGTTAGGTTAGGTTAAGTTAGGTTAGGTTAGGTTTGGTTAGGTTAGGTTAGGTTAGCTTAGGTTAGGTTAGGTTGGGTTGGGTTGGGTTAGGTTGGGTTAGGTTAGGTTAGGTTAGGTTAGGTTGGGTTAGGTTAGTTTAGGTTAGGTTAGGTTAGGTTAGGTTAAGTTGGGTTGGGTTAGGTTAGGTTAGGTTAGGTAAGGTTAGGTTAGGTTAGGTTAGGTTAAGGTATGAACCGTCGTAAAACCGCATTAAACAATGTCACTTAGTGAGATGCAGTGTTTTCACCATTACAAGTCGCGAACTGCGATATCTAATGTGAAAGCGCTTGCAAACGTCGTTAGGTTAGGTTAGGTTAGGTTAGGTTAGGTTAGGTTAGGTTAGGTTTGGTTAGGTTAGGTTAGGTTAGGTTAGGTTAGGGTATGTTAGGTAAGGTTTGGTTAGGTTAGGTTAGGTTAGGTTGGGTTAGGTAAGGTTAGGTTAGGTTAAGATATGAACCGCGCTAAAACCACATTAAACAATGTCACTTAGTGAGATGCTGTGTTTTCCACCATTACAAGTCGGGAACTGCGATATCTAATGTGAAAGCGCATGAAACCGTCGTAATCTTGTAGAAAACATTGTAAAGTAGCGAATAAAACGTTTTCTAACGATAGAAGTGCGAAGGTTTGGTTAGATTGAGCTAGGTAGCGTCGTGAAACCACCAAAAACGATGTCATCTAACGAGATAGTGTTGTTTTATTGCGAGTACGAAACTGCGATAGGTGAAATATTGGGAAAGCACACAAAATGGCATGAACTAGCCAGATACTGCGTCTTGTGCCGTTACAAGTGCGAAACTGCTTTATTGTGATATTCTCGTTAAAGCGCATGCAAGTATCGTGAAACCTTAAAGAACGATGTCATCTAGCGAGATACAGCGTTCTGTACTGTAATAAGTTGGTGAGAAACTGTGAGGTCAAGCAAATATCGTAATTGTGAACGAAACAGTGTAATTGAGCGTATTTAGATACAAGTGCGAATGTTAGGTTAGGTTGAGATATCAACCGTCGTGAAACCGCATTAAACAATGTCACTTAGTGAGATGTAGTGTTTTTCAACATTACAAGTCGGGAACTACGATATCTAAAGTGAAAGCGCATGAAACCGTCGTAATCTTGTAGAAAACATTGTAAAATTGCGAGTAAAACGTTTTCTAACGATAGAAGTGCGAAGGTTAGGTTAGGTTAGGTTAGTTTAAGCTAGGTAGCGTCGTGAAACTACCAAAAACGACGTCATCTAACGAGATAGTGTTGTTTTATTGCGAGTATTAAACTGCGATAGGTGAAATGTTGTGAATTCACACAAAACGGCATGAACAAGCCAAATACTGCGTGTTCTACCGTTACAAGTGCGAAACTGCTATATTGTGATGTTCTCGTTAAAGCGCATGCAAGCATCGTGAAACCTTAAAGAACGATGTCATCTAGCGAGATACAGCGTTCTGTACTGTAATAAGTTGGTGAGAAACTGTGAGGTCAAGCAAATATCGTAATTGTGAACGAAACAGTGTAATTGAGCGTATTTAGATACAAGTGCGAATGTTAGGTTAGGTTGAAATATCAACCGTCGTAAAACCGCATTAAACAATGTCACTTAGTGAGATGCAGTGTTTTTCACCTTTACAAGTTGGGAACTGCGATATCTAATGCGAAAGCGCTTGAAACCGTCGTAATGTTGTAGAAAGCAATGTAAAGTAGCGAGTAAAACGTTTTCTAACGATAGAAGTGCGCAGGTTATGTTAGGTTGAGTTATGTTAGTTTAAGCTAGGTAGCGTCGTGAAACCACTAAAAACGACGTCATCTAACGAGATAGTGTTGTTTTAGTGCGAGTACGAAACGGCGATAGGTAAAATCTTGTGAAAGCACACAAAACGGCATGAACAAGCCAAATACGGCGTGTTGTACCGTTACAAGTGCGAAAGTGCTATGTTGTGATATTCTCGTTAAATCGCATGCAAGCATCGTGAAACCTTAAAGAACAATGTCATTTAGCGAGATACAGCGTTCTGAACTGCAATAAGTTGGTGAGAAACTGTGAGGTCAAGCAAATATCGTAATTGTGAACGAAACAGTGTAATTGAGCGTATTTAGATACAAGTGCGAATGTTAGGTTAGGTTGAGATATCAACCGTCGTAAAACCGCATTAAACAATGTCACTTAGTGAGATGTAGTGTTTTTCAACATTACAAGTCGGGAACTACGATATCTAATGTGAAAGCGCATGAAACCGTCGTAATCTTGTAGAAAACATTGTAAAATTGCGAGTAAAACGTTTTCTAACGATAGAAGTGCGAAGGTTAGGTTAGGTTAGGTTAGTTTAAGCTAGGTAGCGTCGTGAAACTACCAAAAACGACGTCATCTAACGAGATAGTGTTGTTTTATTGCGAGTATTAAACTGCGATAGGTGAAATGTTGTGAATGCACACAAAACGGCATGAACAAGCCAAATACTGCGTGTTCTACCGTTACAAGTGCGAAACTGCTATATTGTGATGTTCTCGTTAAAGCGCATGCAAGCATCGTGAAACCTTAAAGAACAATGTCATTTAGCGAGATACAGCGTTCTGTACTGCAATAAGTTGGTGAAAAACTGTGAGGTTATGCAAATATCGTAATTGTGAACGAAACAGTGTAATAGAGCGTTTTTCAATACAAGTACGAATGTTAGGTTAGGTTAAGATATGAACCGTCGTAAAACCGCATTAAACAATGTCACTTAGTGAGATGCAGTGTTTTTCACCGATACAAGTTGGGAACTGCGATATCTAATGTGAAAGCGCTTGCAAACGTCGTTAGGTTAGGTTAGGTAAGGTTAGGTTAGGTTAGGTTACGTTAGGTTAGGTTTGGTTAGGTTAGGTTAGGTTAGGTTATGTTAGGTTAGGTTGGGTTAGGTTAGGTTAGGTTACGTTAGGTTAAGGTATGAACCGTCGTAAAACCGCAATAAACAATGTCACTTTGTGAGATGCAGTGTTTTTCACCTTTACAAGTTGGGAACTGCGATATCTAATGTGAAAGCGCTTGAAACCGTCGTAATGTTGTAGAAAGCAATGTAAAGTAGCGAGTAAAACGTTTTCTAACGATAGAAGTGCGAAGGTTAGGTTAGGTTAGGTTAGTTTAAGCTAGGTTGCGTCGTGAAACTACCAAAAACGACGTCATCTAACGAGATAGTGTTGTTTTATAGCGAGTATTAAACTGCGATAGGTGAAATGTTGTGAAAGCACACAAAACGGCATGAACAAGCCAAATACTGCGTGTTCTACCGTTACAAGTGCGAAACTGCTATATTGTGATATTCTCGTTAAATCGCATGCAAGCATCGTGAAACCTTAAAGAACAATGTCATTTAGCGAGATACAGCGTTCTGAACTGCAATAAGTTGGTGAAAAACTGTGAGGTTATGCAAATATCGTAATTGTGAACAAAACAGTGTAATAGAGCGTTTTTAGATACAAGTGCGAATGTTAGGTTAGGTTAAGATATGAACCGTCGTAAAACCGCATTAAACAATGTCAATTACTGAGATGCAGTGTTTTTCACCATTAAAAGTGGGGAACTGCGATATTTATTGTGAAAGCGCTTGCAACCGTCGTTAGGTTAGGTTAGGTTAGGTTAGGTTAGGTTAGGTTAGGTTTGGTTAGGTTAGGTTAGGTTAGGTTAGGTTAGGTTAGATTAGGTTAGGTTGGGTTGAGTTGGGTTAGGTTAGGTTAGGTTAGGTTAGGTTAGGTTGGGTTAGGTTAGGTTAGGTTAGGTTACGTTAGGTTAGGTTACGTTAGGTTAGGTTAGGTTAGGTTACGTTAGGTTAGGTTAGGTTAGGTAAGGATAATTTGGTTAGGTTAGGTAAGGTTAGGTTAGGTTAGGTTAGGTTGGGTTGGGTGTTGTTGGGTTGGGTTGGGTTGGGTTAGGTTGGGTTAGGTTAGGTTAGGTTACGTTAGGTTAGGTTAGGTTAGGTTACGTTAGGTTATGTTAGGTTAGGTTAGGTTACGTTAGGTTAGGTTAGGTCAGGTAAGGTTAGGTTACGTTAGAATAGGTTAGGTTAGGTTACGTTAGGTTAGGTTAAGTTAGGTTAGGTTAGGTTTGGTTAGGTTAGGTTAGGTTAGCTTAGGTTAGGTTAGGTTGGGTTGGGTTGGGTTAGGTTGGGTTAGGTTAGGTTAGGTTAGGTTAGGTTGGGTTAGGTTAGTTTAGGTTAGGTTAGGTTAGGTTAGGTTAAGTTGGGTTGGGTTAGGTTAGGTTAGGTTAGGTAAGGTTAGGTTAGGTTAGGTTAGGTTAAGGTATGAACCGTCGTAAAACCGCATTAAACAATGTCACTTAGTGAGATGCAGTGTTTTCACCATTACAAGTCGCGAACTGCGATATCTAATGTGAAAGCGCTTGCAAACGTCGTTAGGTTAGGTTAGGTTAGGTTAGGTTAGGTTAGGTTAGGTTAGGTTTGGTTAGGTTAGGTTAGGTTAGGTTAGGTTAGGGTATGTTAGGTAAGGTTTGGTTAGGTTAGGTTAGGTTAGGTTGGGTTAGGTAAGGTTAGGTTAGGTTAAGATATGAACCGCGCTAAAACCACATTAAACAATGTCACTTAGTGAGATGCTGTGTTTTCCACCATTACAAGTCGGGAACTGCGATATCTAATGTGAAAGCGCATGAAACCGTCGTAATCTTGTAGAAAACATTGTAAAGTAGCGAATAAAACGTTTTCTAACGATAGAAGTGCGAAGGTTTGGTTAGATTGAGCTAGGTAGCGTCGTGAAACCACCAAAAACGATGTCATCTAACGAGATAGTGTTGTTTTATTGCGAGTACGAAACTGCGATAGGTGAAATATTGGGAAAGCACACAAAATGGCATGAACTAGCCAGATACTGCGTCTTGTGCCGTTACAAGTGCGAAACTGCTTTATTGTGATATTCTCGTTAAAGCGCATGCAAGTATCGTGAAACCTTAAAGAACGATGTCATCTAGCGAGATACAGCGTTCTGTACTGTAATAAGTTGGTGAGAAACTGTGAGGTCAAGCAAATATCGTAATTGTGAACGAAACAGTGTAATTGAGCGTATTTAGATACAAGTGCGAATGTTAGGTTAGGTTGAGATATCAACCGTCGTGAAACCGCATTAAACAATGTCACTTAGTGAGATGTAGTGTTTTTCAACATTACAAGTCGGGAACTACGATTTATTTATTTATTTTCACATACTGTTAACCCTTTGCAGGGTTATTACAGGAGTGGGAGCGAAGGGGAACAAAAGAAAAACAGAAAACATTCACATCAATAGTAACAATCAATTTTGGACCGAGCAGCCTTTCTCAACAAGTTCAAATTAAGGAGGCTGCATGTACGAGTTAAAGTGGTAGTGGGCGCATTAAACATATTTTACACCCGTAGAAAAGAAAAGAAGGATAATAAATCATAGCTGTAAAAGTTGGTGCAAATACAAATGTTGGCAAGCAAGTCAATTCAAGGAAGTACACAAGGAAATGGAAATACAATACATACTATGTAATCAGCGTTATGATTAAGTGCTATGTGTATTTTGCAACATTGCTAGAAAGTCATCAACTGTACGCTGTTCGGCTATAAGTCGGTCAAGAGCATTCCATTCTCGAATGCATCTAGGAAAAAAAGAATAATAGAATGTGTTATTGTTGCAAGAGTACTCTTGGAGTGTGTGATCATGTGTGTGACGTGTTTGCCTTGTTGTCTTGGTTTTCACGTATTTAGCGTGGTCTATTTTAAGACAGTTGTGCAATAACAGGTATAAGAACTTTAGGCGATGAATTTTTGCTCGACTTTCGAGTGTCGGCAAATCTGCGTGGCGTAGTAATTGTGTTGGGGAGTCGAGGCGACGATACCGGTTAAAAATAAATCTAATCGCTTTGCGCTGCACTCTTTCAAGCGTGCTGATACCACTATCCGTGAATGGAAACCAGATTATGCTCGCATACTCCAAGATTGGTCTGACAAGTGTGACGTATGCTAGAAGCTTAGTGTCGCGGTCAGCGTGGCGCAGCGTCCGCTTAAGGAAGAATAATTTTTTTAAGGCTTTCTCGGCTATGTCTTCTAGGTGTACTGTCCAACTGAGATCGGAAGTTATAGTCACACCAAGATATTTATACTGGCTTACATTTCGTAGCACGATGCTGTTGTAACCGTAATGGAAAGGTAGACGTGATTTCTTTTTTGTTACTTGCATGGCGACTGTTTTATCAGAATTAATCACCATTTGCCAGTTAGAACACCATCGTACAACGTCGTTCAGGGCATCGTTCAGTTCAGTTTGGTCTCTGGAGCTTTTAACCTGTTTGTACAATATGCAGTCGTCTGCAAAAAGCCTTATGTTTGCGTTAATGTTGACTGTTAGATCGTTTATGAATAGAAGAAATAATATCGGTGCCAAGACGGATCCCTGAGGAACACCGGACGTAACGTTTAATGTGTCAGAGACGTGATCACTGCAGTGTACAAATTGTTGGCGACCGGACAAATAGTTGGATATCCAACGGGTCACTGGCCCATCCCCGAGTTTGCAAACCAGCTGGAAAACTAGCTTTTCATGGGAAACCCGGTCGAACGCTTTTGAAAAATCCATAAAGATTATATCAATTTGGGAGTGTTGATTAATGGCTTCGGCCAGATCGTGAATTGTTTCAGCTAGTTGCGTTACGGTCGATAGGCCTCTCCGAAAACCGTGTTGGTTGGGGTGTAATAGGTTATTTTCTTCGACAAACTTTGTAATGAATTTAAGGATAATGTGCTCGAGTAGCTTACAGCTAGTGCAAGTTAAGGAAATGGGCCTGTAGTTTGATGGAGTCGATTTGTCCCCAGATTTATGCACAGGGATTATTTTTGCAAGTTTCCATTCAGAGGGAATCTGCGAATCTTGAATAGATTTTGTAAATAGTAAGCGCAGGTACTTACTAACCGGTTCCGCATACCGTTTGAGAAAAGCGTTCGGTATCCCATCTGGACCACAACTTTTTTTATCATCGAGGTTTAACAGCAGATTTAGTATACCGCTTTCAGTTATTTCCGGAGTTTTAGATAACTTCTTGTCAGTGGGTGGCCTAATCTCGGGATGATGCACTAGCCCATTATCGATCGTAAAGACGGACTGAAAGTAGCGGTTGAAATTGTCTGCCTTATCTTTAGTGTCTATCGAGGGGGAGGCGTTTTGGCCACTGTGTTTGCCACTTACATAGCGCCAAAATTTTCCTGGCGAGGTTTTGATGAATTTTGCTAGCGTGGTACCAAAATAGTGAATTTTTGAAGAGCGTACTTTGCTTTTCAGTGTTCTTGATAAAGTGGCGATCTGAGCGGTGTAGCCAGCTCGTGAGCTAGACCTCCTAGCTTTCCTCAGCCTACTGATTTTACGTTTTATATGAATTATGTCACGTGTGATCCAGGCATTATGCTTTCTTGTAATTTTTCGCTGTGTGGGGACAAAGTTCTCAATGCAATGAATGACACGTGCCTTGAATTGTAACCATATGTGATCCATTGATAAATTTTTGTCCATGCAAAGATCATAGAAGGCAAGGAATTCGTGATTAAGATATGTTATTATTGCAGCGTCGTCTGCTCTGTTAAAGGCAAGAACGTGTCTATCGGGGCTATGGATTCTAGAAAGACCAGATAGAGGCAGTGTGCATAGGACTGAGTTGTGATCAGATATTCCGTCTAAGATTTCGATGCGCGCCTGGTCTTCTGGAAAATGATTACTAACGAGCACAACATCTAGAATAGAGCTGGATACGCCCTGTACACGTGTGGGGACGCGCACCAGTTGTTCGAGGTTAAAATTGAACAACATATCTAATATGACGTCATTTGCAGCACTTCGCACTTTTTTTGATGACCATTCTATTTCAGGCAGATTGAGATCTCCAGCCATGATGATCATACCACCCGTCACGTGATCGTGCATATAATCCAGAAGAAGTTCCAGATAACTTGTCTCAGCATTAGGTGGTCGGTAAATAACTCCAACAAATACACAGCCCCTTTGCAGCTGCACTTTGCACCATACCGCTTCAATGCTAGGGTTGCCCGGTAAGACAGAGTAGCGCAATTCCTTCTTGAAAAAAAGTGCCACGCCCCCTCCTCTAGTCTCTCTATCTTTGCGCACAATCACATAACCTGGCGGCGTGACCTCATGGTCTAGGATGTCCGAGTACAGCCATGTTTCCGTGACAGCAACTATGTCAGGTTTAATTTCTAGAAGGAGAGCTTCGAATTGATCTACTTTATTTACAAGACTACGTGCGTTCACATTCAACAGGGTTACTTCTGTCGACTTCGAGTGACTCTTTTTTCTATGCCAACTTCGTTTTTTTTCACTGCATATATATCTTCTCGTTCACTATCCCAAGCAAAAAGTTGACCGTTGATTCGCACTTTATCGCGCACCAGTGACACCCTTTCTTGCCTGTCCCGGTGTTCTTTCGTTCGATCCCACAGTTTCTTTCTAATGTCCCGAGTATTACGAGAAAAGTCTTCACTGATAGAGAAACCTGAGCCCTTCAGCTTTGAACACTGTCTGAGGATTGAAACTTTGTCTCGATGATCGAGTAGTCTTAGAATAATGGGTCTGGGTCTAGATATACCAACTGGCTTCTTTTTTCCTAGACGGTGGATTATTTCGATTCCCTTGGTTTTTATCTGTAGCACACCATCTAAAATCTTCTTTTCGACCAACTCGACAAGCATGTCTGGCGATTCATTTTGTTGTTCTTCAGCACCGTAAATGACAAGGTTGGACCGACGGCTCCGGTTTTCTAGATCATCCACTTTCATTTGCATAGCCTTTAGGTTTTTTTCTAAGTTAGATATTCGTTTATTGCACTCAGTGACCTGTTTTTCAAGGCCAGTTATCTTTTCAAGTTTTTTGTCAATCGCGTCAAGTCTGGTGTTTGTTGCGGATTTTTCTTTCTTAATATCTTGTATGTCTCCTGCAATTTGCTTTAGCTGTTCGGCTATGGCGTCTAGTGCAGGGCCTGGGTTCAACTCAACATCTCCGCTCAACAGTAGCAACAAGCGCAAGGAAACAATCAGTTTACAAAAGGCTTCACGAAGCGACCGTGGGCACGGCAGCAGAATTAGGCAGACATCGTTACTGCGAAAAGACTTGTCAAAGCGTCTGCTCACCTGCGGGATAAACAGGAACGGGTTTGAAGGCTGCATCTTTACGACGCCGCCGTGCCCACTGCCGATTGTGCCGTAAGCGCTGTCTTTTAAAGGATCGTTACATGGTGACGTCATCGGTGATCCCAGAGGCTCTGACGATGTAACACCAGCGCCATCGTTGAAGGACCGGTAGCGTTCGTCAGTTGAGGCTGGGTTTATCAGCAGATCCATATCGCCGTTGAAAGTAGGTCGAAGCATTGGTTGTCGCTCCGCACATGCTGCAGAAAGGCCTAGAAGAAGCAGCAGGGTTCCAATCTGCGGGATAAACAGGAACGGGTTTGAAGGCTGCATCTTTACGACGCCGCCGTGCCCACTGCCGATTGTGCCGTAAGCGCTGTCTTTTAAAGGATCGTTACATGGTGACGTCATCGGTGATCCCAGAGGCTCTGACGATGTAACACCAGCGCCATCGTTGAAGGACCGGTAGCGTTCGTCAGTTGAGGCTGGGTTTATCAGCAGATCCATATCGCCGTTGAAAGTAGGTCGAAGCATTGGTTGTCGCTCCGCACATGCTGCAGAAAGGCCTAGAAGAAGCAGCAGGGTTCCAATCTGCGGGATAAACAGGAACGGGTTTGAAGGCTGCATCTTTACGACGCCGCCGTGCCCACTCTATCTAAAGTGAAAGCGCATGAAACCGTCGTAATCTTGTAGAAAACATTGTAAAATTGCGAGTAAAACGTTTTCTAACGATAGAAGTGCGAAGGTTAGGTTAGGTTAGGTTAGTTTAAGCTAGGTAGCGTCGTGAAACTACCAAAAACGACGTCATCTAACGAGATAGTGTTGTTTTATTGCGAGTATTAAACTGCGATAGGTGAAATGTTGTGAATGCACACAAAACCGCATGAACAAGCCAAATACTGCGTGTTCTACCGTTACAAGTGCGAAACTGCTATATTGTGATGTTCTCGTTAAAGCGCATGCAAGCATCGTGAAACCTTAAAGAACGATGTCATCTAGCGAGATACAGCGTTCTGTACTGTAATAAGTTGGTGAGAAACTGTGAGGTCAAGCAAATATCGTAATTGTGAACGAAACAGTGTAATTGAGCGTATTTAGATACAAGTGCGAATGTTAGGTTAGGTTGAGATATCAACCGTCGTAAAACCGCATTAAACAATGTCACTTAGTGAGATGTAGTGTTTTTCAACATTACAAGTCGGGAACTACGATATCTAATGTGAAAGCGCATGAAACCGTCGTAATCTTGTAGAAAACATTGTAAAATTGCGAGTAAAACGTTTTCTAACGATAGAAGTGCGAAGGTTAGGTTAGGTTAGGTTAGTTTAAGCTAGGTAGCGTCGTGAAACTACCAAAAACGACGTCATCTAACGAGATAGTGTTGTTTTATTGCGAGTATTAAACTGCGATAGGTGAAATGTTGTGAATGCACACAAAACGGCATGAACAAGCCAAATACTGCGTGTTCTACCGTTACAAGTGCGAAACTGCTATATTGTGATGTTCTCGTTAAAGCGCATGCAAGCATCGTGAAACCTTAAAGAACAATGTCATTTAGCGAGATACAGCGTTCTGTACTGCAATAAGTTGGTGAAAAACTGTGAGGTTATGCAAATATCGTAATTGTGAACGAAACAGTGTAATAGAGCGTTTTTCAATACAAGTACGAATGTTAGGTTAGGTTAAGATATGAACCATCGTAAAACCGCATTAAACAATGTCACTTAGTGAGATGCAGTGTTTTTCACCATTACAAGTCGGGAACTGCGATATCTAATGTGAAAGCGCTTGCAAACGTCGTTAGGTTAGGTTAGGTTAGGTTAGGTTAGGTTAGGTTTGGTTAGGTTAGGTTAGGTTAGGTTAGGGTATGTTAGGTAAAGTTTGGTTAGGTTAGGTTAGGTTAGGTTAGGTTGGGTTAGGTAAGGTTAGGTTAGGTTAAGATATGAACCGCGCTAAAACCGCATTAAACAATGTCACTTAGTGAGATGCTGTGTTTTCCACCATTACAAGTCGGGAACTGCGATATCTAATGTGAAAGCGCATGAAACCGTCGTAATCTTGTAGAAAACATTGTAAAGTAGCGAATAAAACGTTTTCTAACGATAGAAGTGCGAAGGTTCGGTTAGTTTGAGCTAGGTAGCGTCGTGAAACCACCAAAAACGATGTCATCTAACGAGATAGTGTTGTTTTATTGCGAGTACGAAACAGCGATAGGTGAAATATTGGGAAAGCACACAAAATGGCATGAACTAGCCAGATACTGCGTCTTGTGCCGTTACAAGTGCGAAACTGCTATATTGTGATGTTCTCGTTAAAGCGCATGCAAGCATCGTGAAACCTTAAAGAACAATGTCATTTAGCGAGATACAGCGTTCTGTACTGCAATAAGTTGGTGAAAAACTGTGAGGTTATGCAAATATCGTAATTGTGAACGAAACAGTGTAATAGAGCGTTTTTCAATACAAGTACGAATGTTAGGTTAGGTTAAGATATGAACCGTCGTAAAACCGCATTAAACAATGTCACTTAGTGAGATGCAGTGTTTTTCACCATTACAAGTTGGGAACTGCGATATCTAATGTGAAAGCACTTGCAAACGTCGTTAGGTTAGGTTAGGTTAGGTTACGTTAGGTTAGGTTTGGTTAGGTTAGGTTAGGTTAGGTTAGGTTATGTTAGGTTAGGTTGGGTTAGGTTAGGTTAGGTTACGTTAGGTTAAGGTATGAACCGTCGTAAAACCGCAATAAACAATGTCACTTAGTGAGATGCAGTGTTTTTCACCTTTACAAGTTGGGAACTGCGATATCTAATGTGAAAGCGCTTGAAACCGTCGTAATGTTGTAGAAAGCAATGTAAAGTAGCGAGTAAAACGTTTTCTAACGATAGAAGTGCTAAGGTTATGTTAGGTTGAGTTATGTTAGTTTAAGCTAGGTAGCGTCGTGAAACCACCAAAAACGACGTCGTCTAACGAGATAGTGTTGTTTTATTGCGAGTACGAAACTGCGATAGGTAAAATGTTGTGAAAGCACACAAAACGGCATGAACAAGCCAAATACTGCGTGTTGTACCGTTACAAGTGCGAAAGTGCTATGTTGTGACATTCTCGGTAAAGCGCATGCAAGTATCGTGAAACCTTAAAGAACGATGTCATTTAGCGAGATACAGCGTTCTGTACTGTAAAAAGTTGGTGAGAAACTGTGAGGTCAAGCAAATATCGTAATTGTGAACGAAACAGTGTAATTGAGCGTCTTTAGATACAAGTGCGAATGTTAGGTTAGGTTGACATATCAACCGTCGTAAAACCGCATTAAACAATGTCACTTAGTGAGATGTAGTGTTTTTCAACATTACAAGTCGGGAACTACGATATCTAATGTGAAAGCGCATGAAACCGTCGTAATCTTGTAGAAAACATTATAAAGTGGCGATTAAAACGTTTTCTAACGATAGAAGTGCGAAGGTTAGGTTAGGTTAGGTTAGTTAAGCTAGGTAGCGTCGTGAAACTACCAAAAACGACGTCATCTAACGAGATAGTGTTGTTTTATAGCGAGTATTAAACTGCGATAGGTGAAATGTTGTGAAAGCACACAAAACGGCATGAACAAGCCAAATACTGCGTGTTCTACCGTTACAAGTGCGAAACTGCTATATTGTGATATTCTCGTTAAATCGCATGCAAGCATCGTGAAACCTTAAAGAACAATGTCATTTAGCGAGATACAGCGTTCTGTACTGCAATAAGTTGGTGAAAAACTGTGAGGTTATGCAAATATCGTAATTGTGAACAAAACAGTGTAATAGAGCGTTTTTAGATACAAGTGCGAATGTTAGGTTAGGTTAAGATATGAACCGTCGTAAAACCGCATTAAACAATGTCAATTACTGAGATGCAGTGTTTTTCACCATTAAAAGTGGGGAACTGCGATATTAAATGTGAAAGCGCTTGCAACCGTCGTTAGGTTAGGTTAGGTTAGGTTAGGTTAGGTTTGGTTAGGTTAGGTTAGGTTAGGTTAGGTTAGATTAGGTTAGGTTGGGTTGAGTTGGGTTAGGTTAGGTTAGGTTAGGTTAGGTTGGGTTAGGTTAGGTTAGGTTAGGTTACGTTAGGTTAGGTTACGTTAGGTTAGCTTAGATTAGGTTAGGTTAGGTAAGGATAATTTGGTTAGGTTAGGTAAGGTTAGGTTAGGTTAGGTTAGGTTGGGTTGGGTGTTGTTGGGTTGGGTTGGGTTGGGTTAGGTTGGGTTAAGTTAGGTTAGGTTACGTTAGGTTAGGTTAGGTTACGTTAGGTTATGTTAGGTTAGGTTAGTAAAGTGAAAAGTTGGGCGAGTTGGTGCTGGTTCATGATGTCGTCTGTGTACTTCTTCTCTGTTGTGTGTCGTTTTTTCGCGCCCCGTATCATCATGAGGTTAGGTTAGGTTACGTTAGGTTAGGTTAGGTCAGGTAAGGTTAGGTTACGTTAGAATAGGTTAGGTTAGGTTACGTTAGGTTAGGTTAAGTTAGGTTAGGCTAGGTTTGGTTAGGTTAGGTTAGGTTAGCTTAGGTTAGGTTAGGTTGGGTTGGGTTGGGTTAGGTTGGGTTAGGTTAGGTCAGGTTAGGTTAGGTTGGGTTAGGTTAGTTTAGGTTAGGTTAGGTTAGGTTAGGTTAAGTTGGGTTGGGTTAGGTTAGGTTAGATTAGGTAAGGTTAGGTTAGGTTAGGTTAGGTTAGGTTAAGGTATGAAGCGTCGTAAAACCGCATTAAACAATGTCACTTAGTGAGATGCAGTGTTTTTCACCTTTACAAGTTGGGAACTGTGATATCTAAAGTGAAAGCGCTTGAAACCGTCGTAATGTTGTAGAAAGCAATGTAAAGTAGCGAGTAAAACGTTTTCTAACGATAGAAGTGCGAAGGTCATGTTAGGTTATGTTAGTTTAAGCTAGGTAGCGTCGTGAAACTACCAAAAACAACGTCATCTAACGAGATAGTGTTGTTTTATTGCGAGTACGAAACTGCGATAGGTGAAATGTTGTGAAAGCACACAAAACGGCATGAACAAGCCAAATACTGCGTGTTGTACCGTTACAAGTGCGAAACTGCTATGTTGTGATATTCTCGTTAAAGCGCATGCAAGCATCGTGAAACCTTAAAGAACGATGTCATTTAGCGAGATACAGCGTTCTGTACTGCAATAAGTTGGTGAAAAACTGTGAGGTTATGCAAATATCCTAATTGTGAACGAAACAGTGTAATAGAGCGTTTTTTAATACAAGTGCGAATGTTAGGTTAGGTTAAGATATGAACCGTCGTAAAACCGCATTAAACAATGTCACTTAGTGAGATGCAGTGTTTTTCACCATTACAAGTTGGGAACTGCGATATCTAATGTGAAAGCACTTGCAAACGTCGTTAGGTTAGGTTAGGTTAGGTTACGTTAGGTTAGGTTAGGTTTGGTTAGGTTAGGTTAGGTTAGGTTATGTTAGGTTAGGTTGGGTTAGGTTAGGTTAGGTTACGTTAGGTTAAGGTATGAACCGTCGTAAAACCGCAATAAACAATGTCACTTAGTGAGATGCAGTGTTTTTCACCTTTACAAGTTGGGAACTGCGATATCTAATGTGAAAGCGCTTGAAACCGTCGTAATGTTGTAGAAAGCAATGTAAAGTAGCGAGTAAAACGTTTTCTAACGATAGAAGTGCGAAGGTTATGTTAGGTTGAGTTATGTTAGTTTAAGCTAGGTAGCGTCGTGAAACCACCAAAAACGACGTCATCTAACGAGATAGTGTTGTTTTATTGCGAGTACGAAACTGCGATAGGTAAAATGTTGTGAAAGCACACAAAACTGCATGAACAAGCCAAATACTGCGTGTTGTACCGTTACAAGTGCGAAAGTGCTATGTTGTGACATTCTCGGTAAAGCGCATGCAAGTATCGTGAAACCTTAAAGAACGATGTCATTTAGCGAGATACAGCGTTCTGTACTGTAATAAGTTGGTGAGAAACTGTGAGGTCAAGCAAATATCGTAATTGTGAACGAAACAGTGTAATTGAGCGTCTTTAGATACAAGTGCGAATGTTAGGTTAGGTTGACATATCAACCGTCGTAAAACCGCATTAAACAATGTCACTTAGTGAGATGTAGTGTTTTTACACATTACAAGTCGGGAACTACGATATCTAATGTGAAAGCGCATGAAACCGTCGTAATCTTGTAGAAAACATTATAAAGTGGCGAGTAAAACGTTTTCTAACGATAGAAGTGCGAAGGTTAGGTTAGGTTAGGTTAGTTAAGCTAGGTAGCGTCGTGAAACTACCAAAAACGACGTCATCTAACGAGATAGTGTTGTTTTATAGCGAGTATTAAACTGCGATATGTGAAATGTTGTGAAAGCACACAAAACGGCATGAACAAGCCAAATACTGCGTGTTCTACTGTTGCAAGTGCGAAACTGCTATATTGTGATATTCTCGTTAAATCGCATGCAAGCATCGTGAAACCTTAAAGAACAATGTCATTTAGCGAGATACAGCGTTCTGTACTGCAATAAGTTGGTGAAAAACTGTGAGGTTATGCAAATATCGTAATTGTGAACAAAACAGTGTAATAGAGCGTTTTTAGATACAAGTGCGAATGTTGGGTTAGGTTAAGATATGAACCGTCGTAAAACCGCATTAAACAATGTCAATTACTGAGATGCAGTGTTTTTCACCATTAAAAGTGGGGAACTGCGATATTTAATGTGAAAGCGCTTGCAACCGTCGTTAGGTTAGGTTAGGTTAGGTTAGGTTAGGTTAGGTTAGGTTTGGTTAGGTTAGGTTAGGTTAGGTTAGGTTGGGTTAGGTTAGGTTAGGTTAGGTTACGTTAGGTTAGGTTACGTTAGGTTAGGTTAGGCTAGGTTACGTTAGGTTAGGTTAGGTTAGGTAAGGATAATTTGGTTAGGTTAGGTAAGGTTAGGTTAGGTTAGGTTAGGTTACGTTAGGTTAGGTTAGGTTAGGTTACGTTAGGTTATGTTAGGTTAGGTTAGGTTACGTTAGGTTAGGTTAGGTCAGGTAAGGTTAGGTTACGTTAGAATAGGTTAGGTTAGGTTACGTTAGCTTAGGTTAAGTTAGGTTAGGTTAGGTTTGGTTAGGTTAGGTTAGGTTAGCTTAGGTTAGGTTAGGTTGGGATGGGTTGGGTTAGGTTGGGTTAGGTTAGGTTAGGTTAGGTTAGGTTGGGTTAGGTTAGTTTAGGTTAGGTTAGGCTAGGTTAGGTTAAGTTGGGTTGGGTTAGGTTAGGTTAGGTTAGGTAAGGTTAGGTTAGGTTAGGTTAGGTTAGGTTAAGGTATGAACCGTCGTAAAACCGCATTAAACAATGTCACTTAGTGAGATGCAGTGTTTTCACCATTACAAGTCGGGAACTGCGATATCTAATGTGAAAGCGCTTGCAAACGTCGTTAGGTTAGGTTAGGTTAGGTTAGGTTAGGTTTGGTTTGGTTAGGTTAGGTTAGGTTGGGGTATGTTAGGTAAGGTTTGGTTAGGTTAGGTTAGGTTAGGTTGGGTTAGGTAAGGTTAGGTTAGGTTAAGATATGAACCGCGCTAAAACCGCATTAAACAATGTCACTTAGTGAGATGCTGTGTTTTCCACCATTACAAGTCGGGAACTGCGATATCTAATGTGAAAGCGCATGAAACCGTCGTAATCTTGTAGAAAACATTGTAAAGTAGCGAATAAAACGTTTTCTAACGATAGAAGTGCGAAAGTTCGGTTAGTTTGAGCTAGGTAGCGTCGTGAAACCACCAAAAACGATGTCATCTAACGAGATAGTGTTGTTTTATTGCGAGTACGAAACAGCGATAGGTGAAATATTGGGAAAGCACACATAATGGCATGAACTAGCCAGATACTGCGTCTTGTGCCGTTACAAGTGCGAAACTGCTTTATTGTGATATTCTCGTTAAAGCGCATGCAAGTATCGTGAAACCTTAAAGAACGATGTCATCTAGCGAGATACAGCGTTCTGTACTGTAATAAGTTGGTGAGAAACTGTGAGGTCAAGCAAATATCGTAATTGTGAACGAAACAGTGTAATTGAGCGTATTTAGATACAAGTGCGAATGTTAGGTTAGGTTGAGATATCAACCGTCGTAAAACCGCATTAAACAATGTCACTTAGTGAGATGTAGTGTTTTTCAACATTACAAGTCGGGAACTACGATATCTAATGTGAAAGCGCATGAAACCGTCGTAATGTTGTAGAAAGCAATGTAAAGTAGCGAGTAAAACGTTTTCTAACGATAGAAGTGCGAAGGTCATGTTAGGTTATGTTAGTTTAAGCTAGGTAGCGTCGTGAAACTACCAAAAACAACGTCATCTAACGAGATAGTGTTGTTTTATTGCGAGTACGAAACTGCGATAGGTGAAATGTTGTGAAAGCACACAAAACGGCATGAACAAGCCAAATACTGCGTGTTGTACCGTTACAAGTGCGAAACTGCTATGTTGTGATATTCTCGTTAAAGCGCATGCAAGCATCGTGAAACCTTAAAGAACGATGTCATTTAGCGAGATACAGCGTTCTGTACTGCAATAAGTTGGTGAAAAACTGTGAGGTTATGCAAATATCCTAATTGTAAACGAAACAGTGTAATAGAGCGTTTTTTAATACAAGTGCGAATGTTAGGTTAGGTTAAGATATGAACCGTCGTAAAACCGCATTAAACAATGTCACTTAGTGAGATGCAGTGTTTTTCACCATTACAAGTTGGGAACTGCGATATCTAATGTGAAAGCACTTGCAAACGTCGTTAGGTTATGTTAGGTTAGGTTGGGTTAGGTTAGGTTAGGTTACGTTAGGTTAAGGTATGAACCGTCGTAAAACCGCAATAAACAATGTCACTTAGTGAGATGCAGTGTTTTTCACCTTTACAAGTTGGGAACTGCGATATCTAATGCGAAAGCACTTGAAACCGTCGTAATGTTGTAGAAAGCAATGTAAAGTAGCGAGTAAAACGTTTTCTAACGATAGAAGTGCGAAGGTTATGTTAGGTTGAGTTATGTTTTTTTAAGCTAGGTAGCGTCGTGAAACCACTAAAAACGACGTCATCTAACGAGATAGTGTTGTTTTAGTGCGAGTACGAAACTGCGATAGGTAAAATGTTGTGAAAGCACACAAAACGGCATGAACAAGCCAAATACTGCGTGTTGTACCGTTACAAGTGCGAAAGTGATATGTTGTGACATTCTCGATAAAGCGCATGCAAGTATCGTGAAACCTTAAAGAACGATGTCATTTAGCGAGATACAGCGTTCTGTACTGTAATAAGTTGGTGAGAAACTGTGAGGTCAAGCAAATATCGTAATTGTGAACGAAACAGTGTAATTGAGCGTCTTTAGATACAAGTGCGAATGTTAGGTTAGGTTGACATATCAACCGTCGTAAAACCGCATTAAACAATGTCACTTAGTGAGATGTAGTGTTTTTCAACATTACAAGTCGGGAACTACGATATCTAATGTGAAAGCGCATGAAACTGTCGTAATCTTGTAGAAAACATTGTAAAGTGGCGAGTAAAACGTTTTCTAACGATAGAAGTGCGAAGGTTAGGTTAGGTTAGGTTAGTTTAAGCTAGGTTGCGTCGTGAAACTACCAAAAACGACGTCATCTAACGAGATAGTGTTGTTTTATAGCGAGTATTAAACTGCGATAGGTGAAATGTTGTGAAAGCACACAAAACGGCATGAACAAGCCAAATACTGCGTGTTCTACCGTTACAAGTGCGAAACTGCTATATTGTGATATTCTCGTTAAATCGCATGCAAGCATCGTGAAACCTTAAAGAACAATGTCATTTAGCGAGATACAGCGTTCTGAACTGCAATAAGTTGGTGAAAACTGTGAGGTTATGCAAATATCGTAATTGTGAACAAAACAGTGTAATAGAGCGTTTTTAGATACAAGTGCGAATGTTAGGTTAGGTTAAGATACGAACCGTCGTAAAACCGCATTAAACAATGTCAATTACTGAGATGCAGTGTTTTTCACCATTAAAAGTGGGGAACTGCGATATTTATTGTGAAAGCGCTTGCAACCGTCGTTAGGTTAGGTTAGGTTAGGTTAGGTTAGGTTAGGTTTGGTTAGGTTAGGTTAGGTTAGGTTAGATTAGGTTAGGTTGGGTTGAGTTGGGTTAGGTTAGGTTAGGTTAGGTTAGGTTGGGTTAGGTTAGGTTAGGTTAGGTTACGTTAGGTTAGGTTACGTTAGGTTAGGTTAGGTTACGTTAGGTTAGGTTAGGTTAGGTTAGGTTGGGTTGGGTGTTGTTGGGTTGGGTTGGGTTGGGTTAGGTTGGGTTAGGTTAGGTTAGGTTACGTTAGGTTAGGTTAGGTTAGGTTACGTTAGGTTATGTTAGGTTAGGTTAGGTTACGTTAGGTTAGGTTAGGAAGGTAAGGTTAGGTTACGTTAGAATAGGTTAGGTTACGTTACGTTAGGTTAGGTTAAGTTAGGTTAGGTTAGGTTTGGTTAGGTTAGGTTAGGTTAGCTTAGGTTAGGTTAGGTTGGGTTGGGTTGGGTTAGGTTGGGTTAGGTTAGGTTAGGTTAGGTTAGGTTGTGTTAGGTTAGTTTAGGTTAGGTTAGGTTAGGTTAGGTTAAGTTGGGTTGGGTTAGGTTAGGTTAGGTTAGGTAAGGTTAGGTTAGGTTAGGTTAGGTTAGGTTAAGGTATGAACCGTCGTAAAACCGCATTAAACAATGTCACTTAGTGAGATGCAGTGTTTTCACCATTACAAGTCGCGAACTGCGATATCTAATGTGAAAGCGCTTGCAAACGTCGTTAGGATAGGTTAGGTTAGGTTAGGTTAGGTTAGGTTTGGTTAGGTTAGGGTATGTTAGGTAAGGTTTGGTTAGGTTAGGTTAGGTTAGGTTGGGTTAGGTAAGGTTAGGTTAGGTTAAGATATGAACCGCGCTAAAACCACATTAAACAATGTCACTTAGTGAGATGCTGTGTTTTCCACCATTACAAGTCGGGAACTGCGATATCTAATGTGAAAGCGCATGAAACCGTCGTAATCTTGTAGAAAACATTGTAAAGTAGCGAATAAAACGTTTTCTAACGATAGAAGTGCGAAGGTTCGGTTAGATTGAGCTAGGTAGCGTCGTGAAACCACCAAAAACGATGTCATCTAACGAGATAGTGTTGTTTTATTGCGAGTACGAAACTGCGATAGGTGAAATATTGGGAAAGCACACAAAATGGCATGAACTAGCCAGATACTGCGTCTTGTGCCGTTACAAGTGCGAAACTGCTTTATTGTGATATTCTCGTTAAAGCGCATGCAAGTATCGTGAAACCTTAAAGAACGATGTCATCTAGCGAGATACAGCGTTCTGTACTGTAATAAGTTGGTGAGAAACTGTGAGGTCAAGCAAATATCGTAATTGTGAACGAAACAGTGTAATTGAGCGTATTTAGATACAAGTGCGAATGTTAGGTTAGGTTGAGATATCAACCGTCGTAAAACCGCATTAAACAATGTCACTTAGTGAGATGTAGTGTTTTTCAACATTACAAGTCGGGAACTACGATATCTAATGTGAAAGCGCCTGAAACCGTCGTATTCTTGTAGAAAACATTGTAAAATTGCGAGTAAAACGTTTTCTAACGATAGAAGTGCGAAGGTTAGGTTAGGTTAGGTTAGTTTAAGCTAGGTAGCGTCGTGAAACTACCAAAAACGACGTCATCTAACGAGATAGTGTTGTTTTATTGCGAGTATTAAACTGCGATAGGTGAAATGTTGTGAATGCACACAAAACGGCATGAACAAGCCAAATACTGCGTGTTCTACCGTTACACGTGCGAAACTGCTATATTGTGATGTTCTCGTTAAAGCGCATGCAAGCATCGTGAAACCTTAAAGAACAATGTCATTTAGCGAGATACAGCGTTCTGTACTGCAATAAGTTGGTGAAAAACTGTGAGGTTATGCAAATATCGTAATTGTGAACGAAACAGTGTAATAGAGCGTTTTTCAATACAAGTACGAATGTTAGGTTAGGTTAAGATATGAACCGTCGTAAAACCGCATTAAACAATGTCACTTAGTGAGATGCAGTGTTTTTCACCATTACAAGTTGGGAACTGCGATATCTAATGTGAAAGCGCTTGCAAACGTCGTTAGGTTAGGTTAGGTAAGGTTAGGTTAGGTTAGGTTACGTTAGGTTAGGTTTGGTCAGGTTAGGTTAGGTTAGGTTATGTTAGGTTAGGTTGGGTTAGGTTAGGTTAGGTTACGTTAGGTTAAGGTATGAACCGTCGTAAAACCGCAATAAACAATGTCACTTAGTGAGATGCAGTGTTTTTCACCTTTACAAGTTGGGAACTGCGATATCTAATGTGAAAGCGCTTGAAACCGTCGTAATGTTGTAGAAAGCAATGTAAAGTAGCGAGTAAAACGTTTTCTAACGATAGAAGTGCGAAGGTTATGTTAGGTTGAGTTATGTTAGTTTAAGCTAGGTAGCGTCGTGAAACCACCAAAAACGACGTCATCTAACGAGATAGTGTTGTTTTATTGCGAGTACGAAACTGTGATAGGTAAAATGTTGTGAAAGCACACAAAACGGCATGAACAAGCCAAATACTGCGTGTTGTACCGTTACAAGTGCGAAAGTGCTATGTTGTGACATTCTCGGTAAAGCGCATGCAAGTATCGTGAAACCTTAAAGAACGATGTCATTTAGCGAGATACAGCGTTCTGTACTGTAATAAGTTGGTGAGAAACTGTGAGGTCAAGCAAATATCGTAATTGTGAACGAAACAGTGTAATTGAGCGTCTTTAGATACAAGTGCGAATGTTAGGTTAGGTTAAGATATGAACCGTCGTAAAACCGCATTAAACAATGTCAATTACTGAGATGCAGTGTTTTTCACCATTAAAAGTGGGGAACTGCGATATTTATCGTGAAAGCGCTTGCAACCGTCGTTAGGTTAGGTTAGGTTAGGTTAGGTTAGGTTTGGTTAGGTTAGGTTAGGTTAGGTTAGGTTGGGTTAGGTTAGGTTAGGTTAGGTTACGTTAGGTTAGGTTACGTTAGGTTAGGTTAGGTTAGGTTACGTTAGGTTAGGTTAGGTTAGGTAAGGATAATTTGGTTAGGTTAGGTAAGGTTAGGTTAGGTTAGGTTAGGTTGGGTTGGGTGTTGTTGGGTTGGGTTGGGTTGGGTTAGGTTGGGTTAGGTTAGGTTACGTTACGTTAGGTTAGGTTAGGTTAGGTTACGTTAGGTTATGTTAGGTTAGGTTAGGTTACGTTAGGTTAGGTTAGGTCAGGTAAGGTTAGGTTACGTTAGAATAGGTTAGGTTATGTTACGTTAGGTTAGGTTAAGTTAGGTTAGGTTAGGTTTGGTTAGGTTAGGTTAGGTGAGCTTAGGTTAGGTTAGGTTGGGATGGGTTGGGTTAGGTTGGGTTAGGTTAGGTTAGGTTAGGTTAGGTTGGGTTAGGTTAGTTTAGGTTAGGTTATGTTAGGTTAGGTTAAGTTGGGTTGGGTTAGGTTAGGTTAGGTTAGGTTAGGTAAGGTTAGGTTAGGTTAGGTTAGGTTAGGTTCAGGTATGAACCGTCGTAAAACCGCATTAAACAATGTCACTTAGTGAGATGCAGTGTTTTCACCATTACAAGTCGGGAACTGCGATATCTAATGTGAAAGCGCTTGCAAACGTCGTTAGGTTAGGTTAGGTTAGGTTAGGTTAGGTTTGGTTAGGTTAGGTTAGGTTAGGTTAGGGTATGTTAGGTAAGGTTTGGTTAGGTTAGGTTAGGTTAGGTTGGGTTAGGTAAGGTTAGGTTAGGTTAAGATATGAACCGCGCTAAAACCGCATTAAACAATGTCACTTAGTGAGATGCTGTGTTTTCCACCATTACAAGTCGGGAACTGCGATATCTAATGTGAAAGCGCATGAAACCGTCGTAATCTTGTAGAAAACATTGTAAAGTAGCGAATAAAACGTTTTCTAACGATAGAAGTGCGAAGGTTCGGTTAGTTTGAGCTAGGTAGCGTCGTGAAACCACCAAAAACGATGTCATCTAACGAGATAGTGTTGTTTTATTGCGAGTACGAAACTGCGATAGGTGAAATATTGGGAAAGCACACAAAATGGCATGAACTACCAGATACTGCGTCTTGTGCCGTTACAAGTGCGAAACTGCTTTATTGTGATATTCTCGTTAAAGCGCATGCAAGTATCGTGAAACCTTAAAGAACGATGTCATCTAGCGAGATACAGCGTTCTGTACTGTAATAAGTTGGTGAGAAACTGTGAGGTCAAGCAAATATCGTAATTGTGAACGAAACAGTGTAATTGAGCGTATTTAGATACAAGTGCGAATGTTAGGTTAGGTTGAGATATCAACCGTCGTAAAACCGCATTAAACAATGTCACTTAGTGAGATGTAGTGTTTTTCAACATTACAAGTCGGGAACTACGATATCTAATGTGAAAGCGCATGAAACCGTCGTAATGTTGTAGAAAGCAATGTAAAGTAGCGAGTAAAACGTTTTCTAACGATAGAAGTGCGAAGGTCATGTTAGGTTATGTTAGTTTAAGCTAGGTAGCGTCGTGAAACTACCAAAAACAACGTCATCTAATGAGATAGTGTTGTTTTATTGCGAGTACGAAACTGCGATAGGTGAAATGTTGTGAAAGCACACAAAACGGCATGAACAAGCCAAATACTGCGTGTTGTACCGTTACAAGTGCGAAACTGCTATGTTGTGATATTCTCGTTAAATCGCATGCAAGCATCGTGAAACCTTAAAGAACGATGTCATTTAGCGAGATACAGCGTTCTGTACTGCAATAAGTTGGTGAAAAACTGTGAGGTTATGCAAATATCCTAATTGTGAACGAAACAGTGTAATAGAGCGTTTTTTAATACAAGTGCGAATGTTAGGTTAGGTTAAGATATGAACCGTCGTAAAACCGCATTAAACAATGTCACTTAGTGAGATGCAGTGTTTTTCACCATTACAAGTTGGGAACTGCGATATCTAATGTGAAAGCACTTGCAAACGTCGTTAGGTTAGGTTAGGTTAGGTTAGGTTAGGTTACGTTAGGTTAGGTTTGGTTAGGTTAGGTTAGGTTAGGTTAGGGTATGTTAGGTTAGGTTGGGTTAGGTTAGGTTAGGTTACGTTAGGTTAAGGTATGAACCGTCGTAAAACCGCAATAAACAATGTCACTTAGTGAGATGCAGTGTTTTTCACCTTTACAAGTCGGGAACTGCGATATCTAATGTGAAAGCGCATGAAACCGTCGTAATCTTGTACAAAACATTGTAAAGTAGCGAATAAAACGTTTTCTAACGATAGAAGTGCGAAGGTTCGGTTAGTTTGAGTTATGTTAGTTTAGGCTAGGTAGCGTCGTGAAACCACCAAAAACGACGTCATCTAACGAGATAGTGTTGTTTTAATGCGAGTACGAAACTGCGACAGGTAAAATGTTGTGAAAGCACTCAAAACGGCATGAACAAGCCAAATACTGTGTGTTGTACCGTTACAAGTGCGAAACTGCTATGTTGTGACATTCTCGGTAAAGCGCATGCAAGTATGGTGAAACCTTAAAGAACGATGTCATTTAGCGAGATACAGCGTTCTGTACTGTAATAAGTTGGTGAGAAACTGTGAGGTCAACCAAATATCGTAATTGTGAACGAAACAGTGTAATTGAGCGTCTTTAGATACAAGTGCGAATGTTAGGTTAGGTTGACATATCAACCGTCGTAAAACCGCATTAAACAATGTCACTTAGTGAGATGTAGTGTTTTTCAACATTACAAGTCGGGAACTACGATATCTAATGTGAAAGCGCATGAAACCGTCGTAATCTTGTAGAAAACATTGTAAAGTGGCGAGTAAAACGTTTTCTAACGATAGAAGTGCGAAGGTTAGGTTAGGTTAGGTTTAAGCTAGGTAGCGTCGTGAAACTACCAAAAACGACGTCATCTAACGAGATAGTGTTGTTTTATAGCGAGTATTAAACTGCGATAGGTAAAATGTTGTGAATGCACACAAAACGGCATGAACAAGCCAAATACTGCGTGTTGTACCGTTACAAGTGCGAAACTGCTATATTGTGATATTCTCGTTAAAGCGCATGCAAGCATCGTGAAACCTTAAAGAACAATGTCATTTAGCGAGATACAGCGTTCTGTACTGCAATAAGTTGGTGAAAAACTGTGAGGTTATGCAAATATCGTAATTGTGAACGAAACAGTGTAATAGAGCGTTTTTCAATACAAGTACGAATGTTAGGTTAGGTTAAGATATGAACCGCGCTAAAACCGCATTAAACAATGTCACTTAGTGAGATGCTGTGTTTTTCACCATTACAAGTCGGGAACTGCGATATCTAATGTGAAAGCGCATGAAACCGTCGTAATCTTGTAGAAAACATTGTAAAGTAGCGAATAAAACGTTTTCTAACGATAGAAGTGCGAAGGTTCGGTTAGTTTGAGTTATGTTAGTTTAGGCTAGGTAGCGTCGTGAAACCACCAAAAACGACGTCATCTAACGAGATAGTGTTGTTTTAATGCGAGTACGAAACTGCGACAGGTAAAATGTTGTGAAAGCACTCAAAACGGCATGAACAAGCCAAATACTGCGTGTTGTACCGTTACAAGTGCGAAACTGCTCTGTTGTGACATTCTCGGTAAAGCGCATGCAAGTATCGTGAAACCTTAAAGAACGATGTCATTTAGCGAGATACAGCGTTCTGTACTGTAATAAGTTGGTGAGAAACTGTGAGGTCAAGCAAATATCGTAATTGTGAACGAAACAGTGTAATTGAGCGTCTTTAGATACAAGTGCGAATGTTAGGTTAGGTTGACATATCAACCGTCGTAAAACCGCATTAAACAATGTCACTTAGTGAGATGTAGTGTTTTTCAACATTACAAGTCGGGAACTACGATATCTAAAGTGAAAGCGCATGAAACCGTCGTAATCTTGTAGAAAACATTGTAAAGTGGCGAGTAAAACGTTTTCTAACGATAGAAGTGCGAAGGTTAGGTTAGGTTAGGTTAGTTTAAGCTAGGTAGCGTCGTGAAACTACCAAAAACGACGTCATCCAACGAGATAGTGTTGTTTTATAGCGAGTATTAAACTGCGATAAGTGAAATGTTGTGAAAGCACACAAAACGGCATGAACAAGCCAAATACTGCGTGTTCTACCGTTACAAGTGCGAAACTGCTATATTGTGATATTCTCGTTAAAGCGCATGCAAGCATCGTGAAACCTTAAAGAACAATGTCATTTAGCGAGATACAGTGTTCTGTACTGCAATAAGTTGGTGAACAACTGTGAGGTTATGCAAATATCCTAATTGTGAACGAAACAGTGTAATAGAGCGTTTTTTAATACAAGTGCGAATGTTAGGTTAGGTTAAGATATGAACCGTCGTAAAACCGCATTAATCAATGTCACTTAGTGAGATGCAGTGTTTTTCACCATTACAAGTCGGGAACTGCGATATCTAATGTGAAGGCGCTCGCAAACGTCGTTAGGTTAGGTTAGGTTAGGTTAGGTTAGGTTAGGTTAGGTTAGGTTACGTTAGGTTAGGTTAGGTTAGGTTTGGTTAGGTTAGGTTAGGTTAGGTTAGGTTAGGTTGGTTTAGGTAAGGTTAGGTTAGGTTAAGATATGAACCGCGCTAAAACCGCATTAAACAATGTCACTTAGTGAGATGCTGTGTTTTTCACCATTACAAGTCGGGAACTGCGATATCTAATGTGAAAGCGCATGAAACCGTCGTAATCTTGTAGAAAACATTGTAAAGTAGCGAATAAAACGTTTTCTAACGATAGAAGTGCGAAGGTTCGGTTAGTTTGAGTTATGTTAGTTTAGGCTAGGTAGCGTCGTGAAACCACCAAAAACGACGTCATCTAACGAGATAGTGTTGTTTTAATGCGAGTACGAAACTGCGACAGGTAAAATGTTGTGAAAGCACTCAAAACGGCATGAACAAGCCAAATACTGCGTGTTGTACCGTTACAAGTGCGAAACTGCTCTGTTGTGACATTCTCGGTAAAGCGCATGCAAGTATCGTGAAACCTTAAAGAACGATGTCATTTAGCGAGATACAGCGTTCTGTATTGTAATAAGTTGGTGAGAAACTGTGAGGTCAAGCAAATATCGTAATTGTGAACGAAACAGTGTAATTGAGCGTCTTTAGATACAAGTGCGAATGTTAGGTTAGGTTGACATATCAACCGTCGTAAAACCGCATTAAACAATGTCACTTAGTGAGATGTAGTGTTTTTCAACATTACAAGTCGGGAACTACGATATCTAAAGTGAAAGCGCATGAAACCGTCGTAATCTTGTAGAAAACATTGTAAAGTGGCGAGTAAAACGTTTTCTAACGATAGAAGTGCGAAGGTTAGGTTAGGTTAGGTTAGTTTAAGCTAGGTAGCGTCGTGAAACTACCAAAAACGACGTCATCTAACGAGATAGTGTTGTTTTATAGCGAGTATTAAACTGCGATAGGTGAAATGTTGTGAAAGCACACAAAACGGCATGAACAAGCCAAATACTGCGTGTTCTACCGTTACAAGTGTGAAACTGCTATATTGTGATATTCTCGTTAAATCGCATGCAAGCATCGTGAAACCTTAAAGAACAATGTCATTTAGCGAGATACAGCGTTCTGTACTGCAATAAGTTGGTGAAAAACTGTGAGGTTATGCAAATATCGTAATTGTGAACAAAACAGTGTAATAGAGCGTTTTTAGATACAAGTGCGAATGTTAGGTTAGGTTAAGATATGAACCGTCGTAAAACCGCATTAAACAATGTCAATTACTGAGATGCAGTGTTTTTCACCATTAAAAGTGGGGAACTGCGATATTTATTGTGAAAGCGCTGGCAACCGTCGTTAGGTTAGGTTAGGTTAGGTTAGGTTAGGTTAGGTTAGGTTTGGTTAGGTTAGGTTAGGTTAGGTTAGATTAGGTTAGGTTGGGTTGAGTTGGGTTAGGTTAGGTTAGGTTAGGTTAGGTTGGGTTAGGTTAGGTTAGGTTAGGTTAGGTTACGTTAGGTTAGGTTACGTTAGGTTAGGTTAGGTTAGGTTACGTTAGGTTAGGTTAGGTTAGATAAGGATAATTTGGTTAGGTTAGGTAAGGTTAGGTTAGGTTAGGTTAGGTTGGGTTGGGTGTTGTTGGGTTGGGTTGGGTTGGGTTAGGTTGGGTTAGGTTAGGTTAGGTTACGTTAGGTTAGGTTAGGTTACGTTAGGTTATGTTAGGTTAGGTTAGGTTACGTTAGGTTAGGTTAGGTCAGATAAGGTTAGGTTACGTTAGAATAGGTTAGGTTAGGTTACGTTAGGTTAGGTTAAGTTAGGTTAGGTTAGGTTTGCTTAGGTTAGGTTAGGTTAGCTTAGGTTAGGTTAGGTTGGGTTGGGTTGGGTTAGGTTGGGTTAGGTTAGGTTAGGTTAGGTTAGGTTAGGTTGGGTTAAGGTATGAAGCGTCGTAAAACCGCATTAAACAATGCCACTTAGTGAGATGCAGTGTTTTTCACCTTTACAAGTTGGGAACTGCGATATCTAATGTGAAAGCGCTTGAAACCGTCGTAATGTTGTAGAAAGCAATGTAAAGTAGCGAGTAAAACGTTTTCTAACGATAGAAGTGCGAAGGTTATGTTAGGTTGAGTTATGTTAGTTTAAGCTAGATAGCGTCGTGAAACCACCAAAAACGACGTCGTCTAACGAGATAGTGTTGTTTTATTGCGAGAACGAAACTGCGATAGGTAAAATGTTGTGAAAGCACACAAAACGGCATGAACAAGCCAAATACTGCGTGTTGTACCGTTACAAGTGCGAAAGTGCTATGTTGTGCCATTCTCGGTAAAGCGCATGCAAGTATCGTGAAACCTTAAAGAACGATGTCATTTAGCGAGATACAGCGTTCTGTACTGTAATAAGTTGGTGAGAAACTGTGAGGTCAAGCAAATATCGTAATTGTGAACGAAACAGTGTAATTGAGCGTCTTTAGACACAAGAGCGAATGTTAGGTTAGGTTGACATATCAACCGTCGTAAAACCGCATTAAACAATGTCACTTAGTGAGATGTAGTGTTTTTCAACATTACAAGTCGGGAACTACGATATCTAATGTGAAAGCGCATGAAACCGTCGTAATCTTGTAGAAAACATTATAAAGTGGCGAGTAAAACGTTTTCTAACGATAGAAGTGCGAAGGTTAGGTTAGGTTAGGTTAGTTAAGCTAGGTAGCGTCGTGAAACTACCAAAAACGACGTCATCTAACGAGATAGTGTTGTTTTATAGCGAGTATTAAACTGCGATAGGTGAAATGTTGTGAAAGCACACAAAACGGCATGAACAAGCCAAATACTGCGTGTTCTACCGTTACAAGTGCGAAACTGCTATATTGTGATATTCTCGTTAAATCGCATGCAAGCATCGTGAAACCTTAAAGAACGATGTCATTTAGCGAGATACAGCGTTCTGTACTGCAATAAGTTGGTGAAAAACTGTGAGGTTATGCAAATATTGTAATTGTGAACGAAACAGTTTAATAGAGCGTTTTTCAATACAAGTACGAATGTTAGGTTAGGTTAAGATATGAACCGTCGTAAAACCGCATTAAACAATGTCACTTAGTGAGATGCAGTGTTTTTCACCATTACAAGTTGGGAACCGCGATATCTAATGTGAAAGCACTTGCAAACGTCGTTAGGTTAGGTTAGGTTAGGTTAGGTTAGGTTAGGTTTGGTTACGTTAGGTTAGGTTAGGTTATGTTAGGTTAGGTTGGGTTAGGTTAGGTTAGGTTACGTTAGGTTAAGGTATGAACCGTCGTAAAACCGCAATAAACAATGTCACTTAGTGAGATGCAGTGTTTTTCACCTTTACAAGTTGGGAACTGCGATATCTAATGTGAAAGCGCTTGAAACCGTCGTAATGTTGTAGAAAGCAATGTAAAGTAGCGAGTAAAACGTTTTCTAACGATAGAAGTGCGAAGGTTATGTTAGGTTGAGTTATGTTAGTTTAAGCTAGGTAGCGTCGTGAAACCACCAAAAACGACGTCATCTAACGAGATAGTGTTGTTTTATTGCGAGTACGAAACTGCGATAGGTAAAATGTTGTGAAAGCACACAAAACGGCATGAACAAGCCAAATACTGCGTGTTGTACCGTTACAAGTGTGAAAGTGCTATGTTGTGACATTCTCGGTAAAGCACATGCAAGTATCGTGAAACCTTAAAGAACGATGTCATTTAGCGAGATACAGCGTTCTGTACTGTAATAAGTTGGTGAGAAACTGTGAGGTCAAGCAAATATCGTAATTGTGAACGAAACAGTGTAATTGAGCGTCTTTAGATACAAGTGCGAATGTTAGGTTAGGTTGACATATCAACCGTCGTAAAACCGCATTAAACAATGTCACTTAGTGAGATGTAGTGTTTTTCAACATTACAAGTCGGGAACTACGATATCTAATGTGAAAGCGCATGAAACCGTCGTAATCTTGTAGAAAACATTGTAAAGTGGCAAGTAAAACGTTTTCTAACGATAGAAGTGCGAAGGTTAGGTTAGGTTAGGTTAGTTTAAGCTAGGTAGCGTCGTGAAACTACCAAAAACGACGTCATCTAACGAGATAGTGTTGTTTTATAGCGAGTATTAAACTGCGATAGGTGAACTGTTGTGAAAGCACACAAAACGGCATGAACAAGCCAAATACTGCGTGTTCTACCGTTACAAGTGCGAAACTGCTATATTGTGATATTCTCGTTAAAGCGCATGCAAGCATCGTGAAACCTTAAAGAACAATGTCATTTAGCGAGATACAGCGTTCTGTACTGCAATAAGTTGGTGAAAAACTGTGAGGTTATGCAAATATCCTAATTGTGAACGAAACAGTGTAATAGAGCGTTTTTTAATACAAGTGCGAATGTTAGGTTAGGTTAAGATATGAACCGTCGTAAAACCGCATTAATCAATGTCACTTAGTGAGATGCAGTGTTTTTCACCATTACAAGTCGGGAACTGCGATATCTAATGTGAAAGCGCTCGCAAACGTCGTTAGGTTAGGTTAGGTTAGGTTAGGTTAGGCTACGTTAGGTTAGGTTAGGTTAGGTTTGGTTAGGTTAGGTTAGGTTAGGTTAGGGTATGTTAGGTAAGGTTTGGTTAGGTTAGGTTAGGTTAGGTTGGTTTAGGTAAGGTTAGGTTAGGTTAAGATATGGACCGCGCTAAAACCGCATTAAACAATGTCACTTAGTGAGATGCTGAGTTTTTCACCATTACAAGTCGGGAACTGCGATATCTAATGTGAAAGCGCATGAAACCGTCGTAATCTTGTAGAAAACATTGTAAAGTAGCGAATAAAACGTTTTCTAACGATAGAAGTGCGAAGGTTCGGTTAGTTTGAGTTATGTTAGTTTAGGCTAGGTAGCGTCGTGAAACCACCAAAAACGACGTCATCTAACGAGATAGTGTTGTTTTATTGCGAGTACGAAACTGCGATAGGTAAAATGTTGTGAAAGCACACAAAACGGCATGAACAAGCCAAATACTGCGTGTTGTACCGTTACAAGTGCGAAAGTGCTATGTTGTGACATTCTCGGTAAAGCACATGCAAGTATCGTGAAACCTTAAAGAACGATGTCATTTAGCGAGATACAGCGTTCTGTACTGTAATAAGTTGGCGAGAAACTGTGAGGTCAAGCAAATATCGTAAGTGTGAACGAAACAGTGTAATTGAGCGTCTTTAGATACAAGTGCGAATGTTAGGTTAGGTTGACATATCAACCGTCGTAAAACCGCATTAAACAATGTCACTTAGTGAGATGTAGTGTTTTTCAACATTACAAGTCGGGAACTACGATATCTAAAGTGAAAGCGCATGAAACCGTCGTAATCTTGTAGAAAACATTGTAAAGTGGCGAGTAAAACGTTTTCTAACGATAGAAGTGCGAAGGTTAGGTTAGGTTAGGTTAGTTTAAGCTAGGTAGCGTCGTGAAACTACCAAAAACGACGTCATCTAACGAGATAGTGTTGTTTTATAGCGAGTATTAAACTGCGATAGGTGAAATGTTGTGAAAGCACACAAAACGGCATGAACAAGCCAAATACTGCGTGTTCTACCGTTACAAGTGCGAAACTGCTATATTGTGATATTCTCGTTAAATCGCATGCAAGCATCGTGAAACCTTAAAGAACAATGTCATTTAGCGAGATACAGCGTTCTGTACTGCAATAAGTTGGTGAAAAACTGTGAGGTTATGCAAATATCGTAATTGTGAACAAAACAGTGTAATAGAGCGTTTTTAGATACAAGTGCGAATGTTAGGTTAGGTTAAGATATGAACCGTCGTAAAACCGCATTAAACAATGTCAATTACTGAGATGCAGTTTTTCACCATTAAAAGTGGGGAACTGCGATATTTATTGTGAAAGCGCTTGCAACCTTCGTTAGGTTAGGTTAGGTTAGGTTAGGTTAGGTTAGGTTTGGTTAGGTTAGGTTAGGTTAGGTTAGGTTAGATTAGGTTAGGTTAGGTTGGGTTGAGTTGGGTTAGGTTAGGTTAGGTTAGGTTAGGTTGGGTTAGGTTAGGTTAGGTTAGGTTAGGTTAGGTTACGTTAGGTTAGGTTACGTTAGGTTAGGTTAGGTTAGGTTACGTTAGGTTAGGTTAGGTTAGGTAAGGATAATTTGGTTAGGTTAGGTAAGGTTAGGTTAGGTTAGGTTAGGTTGGGTTGGGTGTTGTTGGGTTGGGTTCGGTTGGGTTAGGTTGGGTTAGGTTAGGTTAGGTTACGTTAGGTTAGGTTAGGTTAGGTTACGTTAGGTTATGTTAGGTTAGGTTACGTTAGGTTAGGTTAGGTCAGGTAAGGTTAGGTTACGTTAGA